>NC_057797.1:330669302-330843308 GCF_018294505.1 Triticum aestivum
ATGCGCAAGGGGAACAAGAACGGAGTTACAAGTGATGATTTCAGGACTTTGAAGCCACCATAATGGGTGCATGAAGCCTTGGACGAAATATACAAGATGCCACTTCATAAATTTCGTCCCGAGGCTATTTTAGGTGCTGCGTCACCTTATTATTGGGCCAGGCCCATGTAATTTCGAAATACATAAGTATAGGCTATTTTTAGAGTCCGTATGTGTGGGGAAACAAGAGATAAGGGTTGATTTCGGACCCCTCCACCAAGGGCCACGAAATTCCCCCCTCTTCCTCCATATATACAGCCCTTAGGGCATCGTTTAGACTTTGGGATTTGTTTAGTTAAAAGTTAGCCATTGCAACTTCGTGTACTTCGTTTGTGTCCAACGACCAGACCAAGACCGCTTATGGATCCCCACCTTTATCAATACTTCATATATACTCGCAATATTCAGATTGCTTTTATCATATTCTTGCTTGTTCTTCGGTTGCTTGCAGGAATAGACCTTCGTGGTCAGGCTGACCGTGCTTCCGGCATCGTCAGTAACCTCAGGAGATTGGTTTAGCGATTGCTAAGGCGCAACATCGTGCACGTTTGTAGTCGGATCGTCAAAGTCGTCTCCACCAAATCGATAGTTATCATCTCATTGAAAGATCGGGACACCCCGCCTCTATCATCTAGTGCCGAAAAAGGATGGTACATCACGTATGTGTGTTGATTGTAGAGGCATTAATAATATTACTATTCGTTATCATCATCCTATTCCTAGGCTAGATGATATGCTTGATGAATTGTGATAGAGGCAAAGGTGTCCCATCTTTCGATGAGATGATGGATATCGCTTTGGTGGCAGTCGACTTTGACGATCCGACTACGAACGTGCAAGGACGTCGCGCCTTAGCAATCGCTAAACCAACTCCGAGAGGTTATTGACCACGCCGGAGCACGATCAACCTGACCACGAGGGTCTGTTTCCTGCGAGCAAACGAAGAACAAGCAAGAAACTGAGATTGCAATCTGGATATTGCGAATATAAGATGAAAGCTTTATTGATCAAGGTGGGGTTCTGTGACGCCTTTGTCTGGTCGTTGAACACAAACGAAGTACGCGAAGTTGCAGCTACGGCGAACTTTTAATCTAAACAAAACCCAAAGTCTAAACGGTGCCCTAAGGGCTGTATATATGGGGGAAGAGAGGGGGAATTTCGTGGCCCTTGGTGGAGGGGTCCGAAATCAACCCTATCTCTTGTTTCCCCACACATACGGACTCTAAAAATAGCCTATACTTATGTATTTCGAAATTACATGGGCCTGGCCCAATAAAAAGGTGACGCAGCACCTATAATAGCCTCGGGACGAAATTTATGAAGTGGCATCTTGTATATTTCGTCCAAGGCTTCATGCACCCATTATGGTGGCTTCAAAGTCCTGAAATCATCACTTGTAACTCCGTTCTTGTTCCCCTTGCGCATGGCATCATCTCCATGCTTGTTCTTACTCCAATGTTCATCCTTCTCCAAGCTAGGCCCTTCATTTGTAAGCAAAACAAATGTATCCAATTTAGGCAACATCATATTCTCATGAACATTAGAATCATTACCAAGAAACGAAAGTACCTGATAATTTAATTGGCGTGCGCGCGCTCTAGTAATTGGTCCCGTATATGTAGCAGTAGGGGCTGTCGGTGTAACAATGGTATTGATGTCCTCATCAAATTAAGTGGCTCTACAATATTCTCCAAAGTTGATTTGCGTAGTGGATACCATCAAATTCGTATGAAATTGGGAGATGAATGGAAAACAGCATTCAAAACTAAGTTTGGATTATATGAGTGGTTAGTCATGCCTTTTGGGTTAACTAATGCACCTAGTACTTTCATGAGATTAATGAACGAAGTTTTACGTGCTTTCATTGGACGATTTGTGGTAGTTTACTTTGATGATATATTGATTTATAGCAGATCTTTGGAAGAACATTTGGAACATTTACGTGCTGTTTTTATTGCTCTACGTGATGCACGTTTGTTTGGTAACCTTGGGAAGTGCACCTTTTGCACCGACCGAGTATCTTTTCTTGGCTATGTTGTTACTCCACAGGGAATTGAAGTTGATAAAGCCAAGATTGAAGCTATTGAGAGTTGGCCGCAACCCAAAACGGTCACACAAGTGAGGAGTTTTCTTGGCCTCGCTGGATTCTATAGGCGTTTTGTGAGAGATTTCAGCACCATTGCTGCACCTCTCAATGAGCTTACAAAGAAAGATGTGCCTTTTCTTTGGGGTACCGCACAGGAAGAAGCCTTCACGGTATTGAAAGATAAGTTGACACATGCTCCTTTACTCCAACTTCCTGATTTTAATAAGACTTTTGAGCTTGAATGTGATGCTAGTGGAATTGGATTAGGAGGTGTGTTATTACAAGATGGCAAACCTGTTGCATACTTTTCTGAAAATTGAGTGGGCCTAGTCTGAATTATTCTACTTATGATAAAGAATTATATGCTCTTGTTCGGACTTTAGAAACATGGCAACATTATTTATGGCCCAAAGAATTTGTTATACATTCTGATCATGAATCTTTGAAACATATTAAAAGTCAAGCTAAACTGAATCGTAGACATGCTAAATGGGTTGAATTCATTGAGACTTTTCCTTATGTCATTAAACACAAGAAGGGAAAAGAAAATGTTATTGCTGATGCATTGTCTCGCCGCTATACTATGCTTTCACAACTTGACTTCAAAATATTTGGTTTGGAGACCATCAAAGATCAATATGTGCATGATGCTGATTTTAAGGATGTAATGCAGAATTGTAAAGAAGGAAGAATGTGGAACAAGTTCGTCGTTAACGATGGATTTGTGTTTCGTGCTAACAAGCTATGCATTCCAGCTAGCTCCGTTCGTCTTTTGTTGTTGCAGGAGGGGCATGGAGGAGGATTAATGGGACACTGATAGAGGCGAGGGTGTCCCGATCTTTCGATGAGATGATAACTATCGATTTGGTGGAGACGACTTTGACGATCCGACTACAAACGTGCACGACGTTGCGCCTTAGCAATCGCTAAACCAATCTCCTGAGGTTACTGACGATGCCGGAAGCACGGTCAGCCTGACCACGAAGGTCTATTCCTGCAAGCAATCGAAGAACGAGCAAGAATATGATAAAGCAATCTGAATATTGCAAATATATATGAGGTATTGATAATGGTGGGGATCCGGAAGCGGTCTTGGTCTGGTCGTTGGACACAAACGAAGTACACGAAGTTGCAATGGCTAACTTTTAACTAAACAAATCCCCCAGGAAAAGCTACTAGATGGATCTACTTATATAGGAGCAAGGGGTGGCGGCCAAGGAGGTGGGAGGACGTCCCAAGGTAGCCTAAAACTAAATCTAGGTCGTACAAGGCCAATGGGCCCAAGTGGAGGTGATGTAACACCTTTGGACTTGTAGTTTGACTCGGATTCTGCTGCAGCATCAGATTGTTTCGTCCACAACTCAACGCTCCGGACGAATTTGAAGGTGATTCCAATTGGGTTGGAAAGTGCACGAAATCTAGTTTCCAACAAAAAAAATCACCCAATTCGGAGTCCGTATGAAAAACTTGTGTGCGTTTTGAGTCAGGTGTGTCTGTGCAGTCCGAATCTGAATCCAGAACGTGAGAGACTTGGACTCTATCTTCTCTTGGGCCAAAAGTGACGTGAGAGAACTTTTTGGACAGCAAATAAACATCTCTTTCTTCCTTATCTTCATATGTGGATTGTACAAATGTCCCATACACCTACAATTAGACAAAACACAAAAGTGTGTGAAGTATTTTTGTTCTGAATAACATAAATAGATTATTGAATAGTTTGCACTAGAAATCACCTGACAAATATGCATATATGCAATATTTTTGGTCATATCCAAGGTAGTCATGTCCTTATCATCCTCCCCTTCTTGAAAATAAAGCCGTCCTCGGCGTTGCTTAATCTGAAATGTGGCTAACAAAAGAGACAAGGT
The DNA here is from genome assembly GCF_018294505.1 of Triticum aestivum. Taxonomy (NCBI): domain Eukaryota; kingdom Viridiplantae; phylum Streptophyta; class Magnoliopsida; order Poales; family Poaceae; genus Triticum; species Triticum aestivum. Next base: position 330,673,296 of record NC_057797.1, read on the forward strand.
GTACATGTTGTATATGTATATGTCATCCATTTTTACTTCCCTTGATTTTTGCATATATGACACATGAATAGATGAGTAACTTGCATAGTTCATAAAATCTAAAGCCAAAAAATTAGCACAAGAAGTAGAAGGCATGAAAATATTGCAACTCAGTTTGCACATATAAGTGAAGCTCTTATTCATTTCAAAAGATTGACAATGTTCATCATTAAACCATCCCAACATTGGTGAATAAACCTTACTTGCATCAAATTTACATGCTACAACATGCTTAAATAAGCAAACATGCAATAAGTCATTCAACACAGAATCATCACCAAGATTACAGGTCATATCAAAATGATTAAACATTGGTTCTTTTGCATCAATAGTTAATTCAATGGGTGCACTCAAAATTGTTGGTATTTCAGTTGTTTGATCACATGGCAAAGTCAAATTATCAACGTAGTCCTCTAAAATAGGTGGTGTGATCAAAGTAGTGGGTAGCTCATCAGATGGTGCATTCAAATTGACAAGGCATTCATCATTCTCATGTAGAGATGGAAGATCAGTACCTGATAGAGGCGAGGTGTCCCGATCTTTCGATGAGATGATAACTATCAATTTGGTGGAGATGACTTTGACGATCCGACTACAAACGTGCACGACGTTGTGCCTTAGCAATCGCTAAACCAACTCCGAGAGGTTATTGACCACGCCGGAGCACAATCAACCTGACCACGAAGGTCTATTCCTGCAAGCAATCGAAGAACAAGCAAGAATATGATAAAAGCAATCCGAATATTGCGAGTATATATGAAGTATTGATAAAGGTGGGGATCCGTAAGCGGTCTTGGTCTGGTCGTTGGACACAAACGAAGTACACGAAGTTGCAATGGCTAACTTTTAACTAAACAAATCCCAAGGAAAAAGCTACTAGATGGATCTACTTATATAGGAGTAAGGGGTGGCGGCCAAGGAGGTGGGAGGACGTCCCAAGGCAGCCTAAAACCAAATCTAGGTCGTACAAGGCCAATGGGCCCAAGTGGAGGTGATGTAACACCTTTGGACTTGTAGTTTGACTCGGATTCTGCTGCAGCATCAGATTGTTTCGTCCACAACTCAACGCTCCGGACGAATTTGAAGGTGAATCCAATTGGGTTGGAAAGTGCACGAAATCTAGTTTCCAACAAAAAAAGAATCACCCAATTCGGAGTCCGTATGAAAAACTTGTGTGCGTTTTGAGTCAGGTATGTCTGTGCAGTCCGAATCTGAATCCAGAACGTGAGAGACTTGGACTCTATCTTCTCTTGGGCCAAAAGTGACGTGAGAGAACTTTTTGGACAGCAAATAAACATCTCTTTCTTCCTTATCTTCATATGTGGATTGTACAAATGTCCCATACACCTGCAATTAGACAAAACACAAAAGTGTGTGAAGTATTTTTGTTCTGGATAACATAAATAGATTATTGAATAGTTTGCACTAGAAATCACCTGACAAATATGCATATATGCAATATTTTTGGTCATATCCAAGGTAGTCATGTCCTCATCATCCTCCCCTTCTTGAAAATAAAGCCGTCCTCGGCGTTGCTTAATCTGAAATGTGGCTAACAAAAGAGACAAGGTGTACATGTTGTATATGTATATGTCATCCATTTTTACTTCCCTTGATTTTTGCATATATGACACATGAATAGATGAGTAACTTGCATAGTTCATAAAATCTAAAGCCAAAAAATTTGCACAAGAAGTAGAAGGCATGAAAATATTGCAACTCAGTTTGCACATATAAGTGAAGCTCTTATTCATTTCAAAAGATTGACAATGTTCATCATTAAACCATCCCAACATTGGTGAATAAACCTTACTTGCATCAAATTTACATGCTACAACATGCTTAAATAAGCAAACATGCAATAAGTCATTTAACACAGAATCATCACCAAGATTAGAGGTCATATCAAAATGATTAAACATTGGTTCTTTTGCATCAATAGTTAATTCAATGGGTGCACTCAAAATTGTTGGTATTTCAGTTGTTTGATCACATGGCAAAGTCAAATTATCAACGTAGTCCTCTAAAATAGGTGGTGTGATCAAAGTAGTGGGTAGCTCATCAGATGGTGCATTCAAATTGACAAGGCATTCATCATTCTCATGTAGATATGGAAGATCAGTACCTTTGTCATTACCTCTTATGATCAACTCAGATGATGTAGCCACTCTCGGGGGCGATGTGTCACATGGTGGAGGTGATGTAACACCTTTGGACTTGTAGTTTGACTCGGATTCTGCTGCAGCATCAGATTGTTTCGTCCACAACTCAACGCTCCGGACGAATTTCAAGGTGATTCCAATTGGGTTGGAAAGTGCACGAAATCTAGTTTCCAACAAAAAAAATCACCCAATTCGGAGTCCGTATGAAAAACTTGTGTGCGTTTTGAGTCAGGTGTGTCTGTGCAGTCCGAATCTGAATCCAGAACGTGAGAGACTTGGACTCTATCTTCTCTTGGGCCAAAAGTGACGTGAGAGAACTTTTTGGACAGCAAATAAACATCTCTTTCTTCCTTATCTTCATATGTGGATTGTACAAATGTCCCATACACCTACAATTAGACAAAACACAAAAGTGTGTGAAGTATTTTTGTTCTGAATAACATAAATAGATTATTGAATAGTTTGCACTAGAAATCACCTGACAAATATGCATATATGCAATATTTTTGGTCATATCCAAGGTAGTCATGTCCTTATCAGGACGTACTTGCTACACATTTCTTTTGGCCAAAGATGAGACGGGATGTTGAGCGTTTTATTGCTCACTGCACTACATGTCAAAAAGCTAAGTCACGACTCAATCCTCATGGTTTATATATGCCTTTGCCTGTACCTAGTGTTCCTTGGGAGGATATATCTATGGACTTTGTTTTAGGTTTACCTCGAACAAAGAAGGGGAGGGATAGCATATTTGTTGTCGTGGATAGATTCTCGAAAATGGCACACTTTATACCATGTCATAAAAGCGATGATGCTGTTAATGTTGCTGATTTGTTCTTTCGTGAAATTATTCGCTTGCATGGTGTGCCAAATACTATTGTTTCAGATTGTGATACTAAATTTCTTAGCCACTTTTGGAGATGTTTATGGGCTAACTTGGGGACTAAACTGCTTTTTAGTACTACTTGTCACCCCCAAACTGATGGACAAACTGAAGTAGTCAATAGAACGTTGTCTACTATGCTTAGGGCTGTTTTGAAGAATAATAAGAAAATGTGGGAGGAATGCTTGCCTCATATTGAATTTGCTTATAATTGTTCATTGCATTCTACAACTAAGATGTGCCCTTTTGAAGTTGTGTATGGTTTCCTACCTCGTGCACCTATTGATTTGTTGCCTCTTCCATCTTCAGAGAAGGTTAATTTTGATGCTAAACAACGTGCTGAATTGATTTTAAAAATGCATGAGTTAACTAAGGAAAACATTGAGCGTATGAATGCTAAATATAAAGTTGCTGGAGATAAGGGTAGAAAACATGTTGTGTTTGCACCTGGAGATCTTGTTTGGTTACATTTGCGTAAGGATAGATTTCCGGATTTGCGCAAATCAAAGTTAATGCCACGTGCTGATGGTCCCTTTAAGGTGTTAGAGAAAATAAATGATAATGCATATAAACTTGAGTTAGTCCCACTTTTAACATTGCAGATTTGAAGCCTTATTTGGGTGAGGAAGATGAACTTCCGTCGAGGACGACTTTATTTCAAGAAGGGGAGGATGATGAGGACATCAATACAATTGTTACACCCACAGCCCCTGCTGCTATAAATACTGGACCAATTACTAGAGCTCGTGCACGCCAACTAAATTACCAGGTACTTTCGTTTCTTGGTAATGATTCTAATGTTCATGAGAATATGATGCTGCCTAAATTGGATACATTTGTTTTGCTTACAAATGAAGGGCCTAGCTTGGAGAAGGATGAACATTGGATTAAGAACAAGCATGGAGATGATGGCATGCGCAAGGGGAACAAGAACGGAGTTACAAGTGATGATTTCAGGACTTTGAAGCCACCATAATGGGTGCATGAAGCCTTGGACGAAATATACAAGATGCCACTTCATAAATTTCGTCCCGAGGCTATTATAGGTGCTGCGTCACCTTATTATTGGGCCAGGCCCATGTAATTTCGAAATACATAAGTATAGGCTATTTTTAGAGTCCGTATGTGTGGGGAAACAAGAGATAGTGTTGATTTCGGACCCCTCCACCAAGGGTCACGAAATTCCGCCCTCTTCCTCCATATATACAGCCCTTAGGGCATCGTTTAGACTTTGGGTTTTGTTTAGATTAAAAGTTCGCCATAGCTGCAACTTCGCGTACTTCGTTTGTGTTCAACGACCAGACAAAGGCGTCACAGAACCCCACCTTGATCAATAAAGCTTTCATCTTATATTCGCAATATCCAGATTGCAATCTCAGTTTTTTTGCTTGTTCTTCGTTTGCTCGCAGGAAACAGACCCTCGTGGTCAGGTTGATCGTGCTCCGGCGTGGTCAATAACCTCTCGGAGTTGGTTTAGCGATTGCTAAGGCGCGACGTCCACGCACGTTCGTAGTCGGATCGTCAAAGTCGACTGCCACCAAAGCGATATCCATCATGTCATTGAAAGACGGGACACCTTTGCCTCTATCAATTACTAGTTTAACTAGTAATGGCGCACCACCCCACGGTGCGCCATTACTAACTTGGCCCAAAAGTTCCCGAATGCACCCCCCCTGTGGACCGCCTTTTCAGTTTTTTAAAAAATAAAAGAAAATGAAAAAATGTCAAAAAAATAAAGGAAAATAAGTTTCCCATGTGAAATGTGGTCTAGTTGTTGGGAAAATTTACAAATATGAATTTCGACTTTATTTGCAAAATCTCTCTAAAAATTTGTAAAATGGCCATAACTTTTGCATACGAACTCGGATTAAAAAGTTTTATATATGAAAAATCATCTACTCGAAAAGTCACATCCGAATTTAACCGGGGGAACCCCGTTAAACATTTTCAAAATCCCCAAAAACCTAACAGAAAAAATGTTACGGGGCTTTCAAGATCTAGAGGCAAAAAATTTCAAAAAAAAATTGGTTTTGAATTTTTTTTTGAATTTCTTTTCAAAAAATGATACGTAATATGACCGGGAAGTTTGAAATATTTTTCAAAAATTTCATCATAGTCATGAACATGAACAAAGTCCTAGACATCAACAAGGTATAATAGGATTGATATGCTAGATATATCAACCAGTGCTTGTGAAGTGAGCTGTTGCTGGGGTTGGATAGAACTCTGAAGTTAAGCGTGCTTGGGCTGGAGTAGTGTGAGGATGGGTGACCTTTCGGAAAGTTTGACCACGGAGTGCGATTTGACCTGAGATTAAGCATAATGACACGAGATTAAGCATAATGACACGAGATTAAGCAATAGTGACCTAAGATTAAGAAAATAACGAAAAAATTTTAAAAAAAATTTAAAAAAAAATTAAAAAAAATTGAAAACAAAATGTTACTAATGGCGCACCAATTTTTAAAAAAAAATAAAAAAAATTGAAAACAAAATGTTACTAATGGCGCACTTCTATGTGGTGCGCCATTAGTATACCAGATACTAATGGCGCACCGTGGGCTATACTAATGGCGCACTGCGTGGTGCGCCATTAGTATACCAGATACTAATGGCGCACCAGTGGTGCACCATTAGTAAACAATACTAGTGGCGTGCTACTAATGGCGCACCGGTAGTGCACCATTAGTAGGCAAAACCGGTGCACCATTAGTAGGCCTTTTTCTACTAGTGCGGCCGTTACTTCTGAGATGAGCAACAGAAGCGAAACAAACCTTGCCGCCGGTGTATTGGATATACTGCATGAAGGTGCAGCTCGTGAACTGCATGCCATTGTCGGTGATGACTCTATTTGGCACACCAAAACAGCAAACTAGTCCCTTGAAGAACTTGACGGCCGATTGTGTTGTCACCTTTTTAACCGGTTCTACTTCTGGCCACTTTGTGAACTTGTCGATTGCGACATACAAGTACTCAAAGCCCCCGACAGCACGAGGAAAGGGGCCCGGTATATCGATCCCCTAGACCGAAAATGGCCAGGAAAGAGGAATTGTCTGAAGAGCTTGGGCTGGTTGATGAAGCTTCTTTGAATGGAACTGGCGCACTTCACACTTGGTTACTAGCGCAGTTGCATCCTGGAGAGTGGTGGGCTAGAAGAAACCTTGCCGGAATGCTTTTCCGGTAAGGGCTCTTGACCCTATGTGGGAGCCACACATGCCTCCATGTATCTCAGCCAACAGCTCTAGTCCATCATCCGGAGGAATGCACTTCAATTTCACACCGTTCGGTCTCCTTCTTTATAGGGCGTCATCCACAATCTGGTACATGCTGCACCGACGGGCTACTTTCTCTGCCTCTTCTTGTTCCTCAGGGAGTTCCCCTGTTTGGAGGAAACGAACGGTGTGCTATGCCCATGCCGGAGCCTGGGGCTCGACGGCAAGGACTAAAGCCTCATCTTCGCCATAGGGGCAGCTGCCCCTACGGTCAAGGCTTGGAGCCCTGCCGGAGGTTGCTGCCCCCGGCAAGCTTGGGGGACCAGGAAACTTCCTTGTCGGCGGCTCCTGGGAGCTCAGCGAGAAAGTACTTGCCGGGGTGATAGAGGCAAAGGTGTCCCGTCTTTCGATGAGATGATGGATATCGCTTTGGTGGAAGTCGACTTTGACGATCCGACTACGAACGTGCGAGGACGTCGCGCCTTAGCAATCGCTAAACCAACTCCGAGAGGTTATTGACCACGCCGGAGCACGATCAACCTGACCACGAGGGTCTGTTTCCTGCGAGCAAACGAAGAACAAGCAAGAAACTAAGATTGCAATCTGGATATTGCGAATATAAGATGAAAGCTTTATTGATCAAGGTGGGGTTCTGTGACGCCTTTGTCTGGTCGTTGAACACAAACGAAGTACGCGAAGTTGCAGCTATGGCGAACTTTTAATCTAAACAAAACCCAAAGTCTAAACGGTGCCCTAAGGGCTGTATATATGGAGGAAGAGAGGGGGAATTTCGTGGCCCTTGGTGGAGGGGTCCGAAATCAACCCTATCTCTTGTTTCCCCACACATCCGGACTCTAAAAATAGCCTATACTTATGTATTTCGAAATTACATGGGCCTGGCCCAATAAAAAGGTGACGCAGCACCTATAATAGCCTCGGGACGAAATTTATGAAGTGGCATCTTGTATATTTCGTCCAAGGCTTCATGCACCCATTATGGTGGCTTCAAAGTCCTGAAATCATCACTTGTAACTCCGTTCTTGTTCCCCTTGCGCATGCCATCATCTCCATGCTTGTTCTTGCTCCATTGTTCATCCTTCTCCAAGCTAGGCCCTTCATTTGTGATGAGGACATGACTACCTTGGATATGACCAAAAATATTGCATATATGCATATTTTTCAGGTGATTTCTAGTGCAAACTATTCAATAATCTATTTATGTTATCCAGAACAAAAATACTTCACACACTTTTGTGTTTTGTCTAATTGCAGGTGTATGGGACATTTGTACAATCCACATATGAAGATAAGGAAGAAAGAGATGTTTATTTGCTGTCCAAAAAGTTCTCTCACGTCACTTTTGGCCCAAGAGAAGATAGAGTCCAAATCTCTCACGTTCTGGATTCAGATTCGGACTGCACAGACATACCTGACTCAAAACGCACACAAGTTTTTCATACGGACTCTAAATTGGGTGATTCTTTTTTTGTTGGAAACTAGATTTCGTGCACTTTCCAACCCAATTGGAATCACCTTCAAATTTGTCCGGAGCGTTGAGTTGTGGACGAAACAATCTGATGCTGCAGCAGAATCCGAGTCAAACTACAAGTCCAAAGGTGTTACATCACCTCCACTTGGGCCCATTGGCCTTGTACGACCTAGATTTAGTTTTAGGCTGCCTTGGGACGTCCTCCCACCTCCTTGGCCACCACCCCTTGCTCCTATATAAGTAGATCCATCTAGTAGCTTTTCCTTGGGATTTGTTTAGTTAAAAGCTAGCCATTGCAACTTCGTGTGCTTCGTTTGTGTCCAACGACCAGACCAAGACCACTTTTCAGATCCCCACCATTATCAATACTTCATACATATTCGCGATATTCAGATTGCTTTTATCATATTCTTGCTTGTTCTTCGATTGCTTGCAGGAATAGACCTTCGTGGTCAGGTTGATCATGCTCCGGCGTGGTCAATAACCTCTCGGAGTTGGTTTAGCAATTGCTAAGGCACAACGTCGTTGCACGTTTGTAGTCGGATCGCCAAAGTCGTCTCCACCAAATCGATAGTTATCATCTCATCGAAAGATCGGGACACCCCGCCTCTATCAAGTGGTATCAGTTTTCAGGTTGCTCGGTGAGAATTTCCAGTTTTCCTAGATTAGATTTATTTTCTTACCTATTGTCCAAGAAAAATCCACAAAAAAGAGTTAGATCTATTCATCCTTTGTCCAAGCCAGTCTGAGCCTTTGCAATTTTCTTTTCATTGCTTGCATAGTTGAATTGTCGGTTGCATCGTCGTGTCGAGTTGCTGGTCTTAGTGTCTAGGTCGTTTAGAGTTTCGAGTTCTGTTCACATTAGTCACGTCGCCGCTGCATCGTTATCCCTTCCGCTGTCCACCACCCATCCATCAATTTCCTCCACGTGCTACCCACCGTTCATTGTCATAATCATAGTTGAGATCGTTCCCATCTTCTGATGAGGACATCAATACAATTGTTACACCCACAGCCCCTGCTGCTATACATACTGGACCAATTACTAGAGCTCGTGCACGCCAACTAAATTACCAGGTACTTTTGTTTCTTGGTAATGATTCTAATGTTCATGAGAATATGATGCTGCCTAAATTGGATACATTTGTTTTGCTTACAAATGAAGGGCCTAGCTTGGAGAAGGGTGAACATTGGAGCAAGAACAAGCATGGAGATGATGGCATGCGCAAGGGAAACAAGAACGGAGTTACAAGTGATGATTTCAGGACTTTGAAGCCACCATAATGGGTGCATGAAGCCTTGGACGAAATATACAAGATGCCACTTCATAAATTTCGTCCCGAGGCTATTTTAGGTGCTGCGTCACCTTATTATTGGGCCAGGCCCATGTAATTTCGAAATACATAAGTATAGGCTATTTTTAGAGTCCGTATGTGTGGGGAAACAAGAGATAGGGTTGATTTCGGACCCCTCCACCAAGGGCCACGAAATTCCCCCCTCTTCCTCCATATATACAGCCCTTAGGGCATCGTTTAGACAGTGGGTTTTGTTTAGATTAAAAGTTCGCCATAGCTGCAACTTCGCGTACTTCGTTTGTGTTCAACGACCAGACAAAGGCGTCACAGAACCCCACCTTGATCAATAAAGCTTTCATCTTATATTCGCAATATCCAGATTGCAATCTTAGTTTCTTGCTTGTTCTTCGTTTGCTCGCAGGAAACAGACCCTCGTGGTCAGGTTGATCGTGCTCCGGCGTGGTCAATAACCTCTCGGAGTTGGTTTAGCGATTGCTAAGGCGCGACGTCCTCGCACGTTCGTAGTCGGATCGTCAAAGTCGACTTCCACCAAAGCGATATCCATCATCTCATCGAAAGACGGGACACCTTTGCCTCTATCAAGTGGTATCAGATTTCCAGGTTGCTCGGTGAGATTTTACAGTTTTTCGTAGTTTAGATCGAGTCTGTCTTCATACCTATAGTCCACGAAAAAGCCACAAAAAAATTAGGGTTAGTTCATCATATCCGAACCAATCTGAGCCTTTGCATAATCTTTTTAGGGTTTTGCTTTGTTGAATTTGCGGTTGCATCGTCGTTTCTAGTTGCTGGTCTTAGAGTCTAGTCTTTTAGAGTTTCGAGTTCTGGTCATAAGTTGTCACGCCGCCGCCGCACCATCATCATCGCCCCTGCCATCTACCACCACCGCTCCGAATCCGTATCCATATACCACCACCAATCCGTGTCCATATACCACCACCGATCCATATCCATATACTACCACCGCTACCACCACCGCTGCCATATACCACCACCATATATCCACCACCAATCCGATTTCCTTGCTTATTAGGTTTGTTTTCGAGATCCATCTAGTTTCCGATTCGTGTTTCCTTGCCGGAGTAGGTTTCGGAAAAAAAAGAGTCGGGTAGCCACGCTCCGTTTAGGCCCAAAATTTTTTGAAAACGCATTTTTCGAAAAAATTTCTGGCTATCCTATTTTTAGGTGTTTCTGAGTGTTTTGAGACAGGTGCCATTATAGGAAGTTTTTTTTGACCCGTTTCCAGTTTTTGGGTCCGGGCAGTCGAAAAAAAAAATTGGTCGAAAAAATTTCGTGCCCATCCTGTCAGTTTCAGCTAGGAAGAGTTTTGAGACACTCGCCATTATAGTGATTTTTCGCAAAAAAAAACAGCGCAAAAAAAAAGAGCGAATTTTTTTTTTCAGAGTGTGCTTTTCCCTTGTTTACGTGCCGCGTCGTGATTTTGTTGGTGTTCTAGGCTCGCGTCTCTAGCACAGTCTAGCCTAGGACCAGCACAATACCGTCGTTGAGCGTTTATTCAACTTTGCATCTCTGAATTGATTATTGCTGACCCTTTTTGCTACCATACTATAAGCCTTCCCAGCTTCACATACATCTACGTCGTGTGTTTGACTCTCCCTGGTAATCGCTCTATCCAAGCTTTGAGAGTTTTTGACTACAACGGTTGCCGATCACCGCCTGCTGCTGGGTAAGAACTGGTAAGAATTTGAGATTTGCTTGACGGATTTGTGATACACCACCACCACTTCTTAGTAGTCTGTAGGATCATATTCTTGTGTGTTTCTATTGCTGCTAACCATGCCAGGATCACAAGCCGACGAGATTGACTGGGAGAACTTATCGAACAAGGAGCTTCATGATAAGTTTCAGCAAATGATGACTGAACAGGTACAAGATGTGCTGAACAATTTTGAAGAGGCCATGGAGAAGATCACTGGCCTTGAGAAGACGTTCGAAACAAAGCTCGATAACAGATTTAATGAACTGCTTGCGCGTCTTCCACCACCGGCTGCACCTGTCGCACCTCTGCAACAACAACAACTACGCCCCCTTCCGAATCAGTATGGACGAGCACAGCGTGTTCCTATTGAGCCAGGACAAAATTCTGGTGCCGCTGCTACTACTGTTGGTGCTTCTTTGGCTCCTGCTACTGCTCCTGCTGGTACCCAGGAGGATGATGAGTATGCGGGCGATTATGAGGATGAGGTTGATCAAAATCAGATCTACGAGCAGCCACCAGCACCACCACCAGCAGGTCGACCTCAGGTATATATTCGTAATGGTAGGCCTGCACCACCACCTCAGGTACGCGATGATGTCCATATTCCTAAACTGAAATTGAATATTCCACCATTTGAGGGTAGATATGTTCCTGATATATATCTTACTTGGGAGTTAGAAACTGAACAACGATTTACATGTTTACAATATCCTGAGGAGAGACGAGTTGCTGCTGCTGTTTGTGCTTTCACTAGTTTTGCATGTGTATTGTGGTCTGAACATTGTAGATTATATCCTATTCCAACTACTTGGGCTGCTTTGAAAACTGCTATGCGTACGCGTTGGGTTCCACCATATTATCAACGTGAATTGCTTCAAAAATTGCAGCGTTTAAGACAAGGAAAAAATTCTGTAGAAGAATATTATCAGGAATTACAAACTGGCATGATTAGATGTGGTATTGTTGAGGAGAATGAAGCTATGCTTGCACGTTTTCTGGGTGGATTAAATAGAGAGATTCAGACCATTTTAGACTATAAGGAGTATACTAATATCACTCGTTTATTCCATCTTGCTTGTAAAGCTGAACGTGAAGTGCAGGATCGACAAGCATTGGGGCGAACTAACTTTTCTGCAGGCCGACCTTCATCATGGACACCACGTGCATCTTCTACTTCAACTGCACCAGCACCTCCATCCGGTGCCACCTCCAGCCGTGATACAAGGAAACAGGCACAACCACCATTATCTGCCAAGAGCGCACCTGCGGGGCCTGCACAGCGTTCTTCTTCTTCCATGGCATGATGAGGACATCAATACAATTGTTACACCCACAGCCCCTGCTGCTATACATACTGGACCAATTACTAGAGCTTGTGCACGCCAACTAAATTACCAGGTACTTTCGTTTCTTGGTAATGATTCTAATGTTCATGAGAATATGATGCTGCCTAAATTGGATACATTTGTTTTGCTTACAAATGAAGGGCCTAGCTTGGAGAAGGATGAACATTGGAGCAAGAACAAGCATGGAGATGATGGCATGCGCAAGGGGAACAAGAACGGAGTTACAAGTGATGATTTCAGGACTTTGAAGCCACCATAATGGGTGCATGAAGCCTTGGACGAAATATACAAGATGCCACTTCATAAATTTCGTCCCGGGGCTATTTTAGGTGCTGCGTCACCTTATTATTGGGCCAGGCCCATGTAATTTCGAGATACATAAGTATAGGCTATTTTTAGAGTCCGTATGTGTGGGGAAACAAGAGATAGGGTTGATTTCGGACCCCTCCACCAAGGGCCACGAAATTCCCCCCCTCTTCCTCCATATATACAGCCCTTAGGGCATCGTTTAGACTTTGGGTTTTGTTTAGATTAAAAGTTCGCCATAGCTGCAACTTCGCGTACTTCGTTTGTGTTCAACGACCAGACAAAGGCGTCACAGAACCCCACCTTCATCAATAAAGCTTTCATCTTATATTCGCAATATCCAGATTGCAATCTTAGTTTCTTGCTTGTTCTTCGTTTGCTCGCAGGAAACAGACCCTCGTGGTCAGGTTGATCGTGCTCCGGCGTGGTCAATAACCTCTCGGAGTTGGTTTAGCGATTGCTAAGGCGCGACGTCCTCGCACGTTCGTAGTCGGATCGTCAAAGTCGACTTCCACCAAAGCGATATCCATCATCTCATCGAAAGACGGGACACCTTTGCCTCTATCAAGTGGTATCAGATTTCCAGGTTGTTCGGTGAGATTTTACAGTTTTTCGTAGTTTAGATCGAGTCTGTTCTTCATACCTACAGTCCACGAAAAAGCCACAAAAAAATTAGGGTTAGTTCATCATATCCGAACCAATCTGAGCCTTTGCATAATCTTTTTAGGGTTTTGCTTTGTTGAATTTGCGGTTGCATCGTCGTGTCTAGTTGCTGGTCTTAGAGTCTAGTCTTTTAGAGTTTCGAGTTCTGGTCATAAGTTGTCACGCCGCCGCCGCACCATCATCATCGCCCCTGCCATCCACCACCACCGCTCCGAATCCGTATCCATATACCACCACCGATCCATATCCATATACTACCACCACCGCTGCCATATACCACCACCATATATCCACCACCAATCCGAGTTCCTTGATTATTAGGGTTGTTTTCGAGATCCATCTAGTTTCCGATTCGTGTTTCCTTGCCGGAGTAGGGTAGCCACGCTCCGTTTAGGCCCAAAATTTTTCGAAAACGCATTTTTCGAAAAAAATTCTGGCTATCCTATTTTTAGGTGTTTCTGAGTGTTTTGAGACAGGTGCCATTATAGGAAGTTTTTTTTGACCCGTTTCAAGTTTTTGGGTCCGGGCAGTCAAAAAAAAAAAATTGGTCGAAAAAATTTCGTGCCCATCCTGTCAGTTTGAGCTAAGAAGAGTTTTGAGACACTCGCCATTATAGTGATTTTTCGCAAAAAAAAAAGCAGCGCAAAAAAAAGGCAGCGCAAAAAAAAATCAGAGTGTGCTTTTCCCTTGTTTACTTGCCGCGCCGTGATTTTGTTGGTGTTCTAGGCTCGCGTCTCTAGCACAGTCTAGCCTAGGACCAGCACAGTACCGTCGTTGAGCGTTTATTCAACTTTGCATCTCTGAATTGATTATTGCTGACCCTTTTTGCTACCATACTATAAGCCTTCCCAGCTCCACATACATCTACGTCGTGTGTTTGACTCTCCCTGGTAATCGCTCTATCCAAGCTTTGAGAGTTTTTTGACTACAACGGTTGCCGATCACCGCCTGCTGCTGGGTAAGAACTGGTAAGAATTTGAGATTTGCTTGACGGATTTGTGATACACCACCACCACTTCTTAGTAGTCTGTAGGATCATATTCTTGTGTGTTTCTATTGCTGCTAACCATGCCAGGATCACAAGCCGACGAGATTGACTGGGAGAATTTATCGAACAAGGAGCTTCATGATAAGTTTCAGCAAATGATGACTGAACAGGTGCAAGATGTGCTGAACAATTTTGAAGAGGCCATGGAGAAGATCACTGGCCTTGATAAGACGTTCGAAACAAAGCTCGATAACAAGTTTAATGAATTGCTCGCGCGTCTTCCACCACCACCACCCGCTGCACCTAACGCACCTCTCCAACAACAACAACAACGACTACCTCCATGTCGCGAAGCAGACCTCCGCCGAGCAAGCCGTGTTCCTCTTGCGTTTGGCCAAACTGTTGGTGCTGCTGTTGATACTTCTGTGGCTCCTGCTGCTGATGCGGAGGAGGATGATTATGTGGGAGATTATGAGGATGAGGTTGATCAAAATCAACACTACATGCAGCCACCTGTACCACCACCAGCAGGTCGACCTCAGGTATATATTCGTAATGGTAGGCCTGCACCACCACCTCAGGTACGAGATGATGTCCATATTCCTAAACTGAAATTGAATATTCCACCATTTGAGGGTAGATATGTTCCTGATATATATCTTACTTGGGAGTTAGAAACTGAACAACGATTTACATGTTTACAATATCCTAAGGAGAGACGAGTTGCTGCTGCCGTTTGTGCTTTCACTAGTTTTGCATGTGTATGGTGGTCTGAACATTGTAGATTATATCCTATTCCAACTACTTGGGCTGCTTTGAAAACTGCTATGCGTACGCGTTGGGTTCCACCATATTATCAACGTGAATTGCTTCAAAAATTGCAGCGTTTAAGACAAGGGAAAAATTCTGTAGAAGAATATTATCAGGAATTACAAACTGGCATGATTAGATGTGGTATTGTTGAGGAGAATGAAGCTATGCTTGCACATTTTCTGGGTGGATTAAATAGAGAGATTCAGACCATTCTAGACTATAAGGAGTATACTAATATCACTCGTTTATTCCATCTTGCTTGTAAAGCTGAACGTGAAGTGCAGGATCGACAAGCATTGGGGCGAACTAACTTTTCTGCAGGCCGACCTTCATCATGGACACCACGTGCATCTTCTACTTCAACTGCTCCAGCACCTCCATCCGGTGCCACCTCCAGCCGTGATACAAGAAAACAGGCACAACCACCATTATCTGCCAAGAGCGCACCTGCGGGGCCTGCACAGCGTTCTTCTTCTTCCATGGCATCAACAGGGCACACAAGTGATATTATTTGTCGTTGTTATAAGGGAGGAGGTCATTATGCGAGGGGATGCAAATCTCCGCGTGTGATGATTGCTACCGCGGATGGTGGATATGAGTCCGCTAGGGACTATGATGAGGAGACATTGGCTCTTATTACACGTGAAGAACATGGTGGAGATGATTCTGATCATGAGACGCAATACATGGCTCCTGAAGACGCTGACAGGTATGAATGTTTAGTTGCTCAACGTATTTTGAGTGTGCAGGTCACACGAGCTGAGCAAAATCAGAGGCACAATTTGTTCCATACCAAGGGAGTTGTGAAGGAACGTTCTGTGCGCGTCATAATAGACGGAGGGAGCTGCAACAACTTGGCTAGCATGGAGATGGTGGAGAAGCTTTCTCTCACCACAAGACCACATCCACATCCTTACTACATCCAATGGTTCAACAACAGCGGCAAGGTTAAGGTAACACGTACTGTTCGTGTGCATTTTAGTATCTCTACATATGCTGATTATGTTGATTGTGATGTGGTACCTATGCAAGCATGTTCCTTATTACTTGGTAGACCATGGCAATTTGATAAAAATTCTGTACACCATGGTAGAAACAATCACTATACTCTTGTTCATAAGGATAAAAATATTACTTTGCTTCCTATGACTCCTGATTCCATTTTGAAAGATGATATTAATAGAGCTAATAAAGCACAACAGGAGAAGTGATGAGGACATCAATACAATTGTTACACCCACAGCCCCTGCTGCTATACATACTGGACCAATTACTAGAGCTCGTGCACGCCAACTAAATTACCAGGTACTTTCGTTTCTTGGTAATGATTCTAATGTTCATGAGAATATGATGCTGCCTAAATTGGATACATTTGTTTTGCTTACAAATGAAGGGCCTAGCTTGGAGAAGGATGAACATTGGAGCAAGAACAAGCATGGAGATGATGGCATGTGCAAGGGAAACAAGAACGGAGTTACAAGTGATGATTTCAGGACTTTGAAGCCACCATAATGGGTGCATGAAGCCTTGGACGAAATATACAAGACGCCACTTCATAAATTTCGTCCCGAGGCTATTTTAGGTGCTGCGTCACCTTATTATTGGGCCAGGCCCATGTGATTTCGAAATACATAAGTATAGGCTATTTTTAGAGTCCGTATGTGTGGGGAAACAAGAGATAGGGTTGATTTCGGACCCCTCCACCAAGGGCCACGAAATTCTCCCCCTCTTCTTCCATATATACAGCCCTTAGGGCATCGTTTAGACTTTGGGTTTTGTTTAGATTAAAAGTTCGCCATAGCTGCAACTTCGCGTACTTCGTTTGTGTTCAACGACCAGACAAAGGCGTCACAGAACCCCACCTTGATCAATAAAGCTTTCATCTTATATTCGCAATATCCAGATTGCAATCTTAGTTTCTTGCTTGTTCTTCGTTTGCTCGCAGGAAACAGACCCTCGTGGTCAGGTTGATCGTGCTCCGGCGTGGTCAATAACCTCTCGGAGTTGGTTTAGCGATTGCTAAGGCGCGACGTCCTCGCACGTTCGTAGTCGGATCGTCAAAGTCGACTTCCACCAAAGCGGAATCCACCATCTCATCGAAAGACGGGACACCTTTGCCTCTATCAAGTGGTATCAGATTTCCAGGTTGCTCGGTGAGATTTTACAGTTTTTCGTAGTTTAGATCGAGTCTGTTCTTCATACCTATAGTCCACGAAAAAGCCAAAAAAAAATTAGGGTTAGTTCATCCCATCCGAACCAATCTGAGCCTTGCATAATCTTTTCTGTATTTGCTTTGTTGAATTTGCGGTTGCATCGTCGTGTTCAGTTGCTGGTCTTAGCGTCTAGTCTTTTAGAGTTTCGAGTTCTGTTCACAAGTTGTCACGCCGTCGCCGCACCATCATCATCGCCCCTGCCATCTACCACCACCGCTCCGAATCCGTATCCATATACCACCACCAATCCGTGTCCATATACCACCACCGATCCATATCCATATACTACCACCGCTGCCATATACCACCACCATATATCCACCACCAATCCGAGTTCCTTGCTTATTAGGTTTGTTTTCGGGATCAATCTAGATTCCGATTCGTGTTTCCTTGCCGGAGTAGGTTTCGGAAAAAAAAAAAGCAGCGCAAAAAAAAAAGAGCGCAAAAAAAAATTCCAGAGTGTGCTTTTCCCTTGTTTACGTGCCGCGCCGTGATTTTGTTAGTGTTCTAGGCTCGCGTCTCTAGCACAGTCTAGCCTAGGACCAGCACAGTACCGTCGTTGAGCGTTTATTCAACTTTGCATCTCTGAATTGATTATTGCTGACCCTTTTTGCTACCATACTATAAGCCTTCCCAGCTCCACATACATCTACGTCGTGTGTTCGACTCTCCCTGGTAATCGCTCTATCCAAGCTTTGAGAGTTTTTGACTACAACGGTTGCCGATCACCGCCTGCTGCTGGGTAAGAACTGGTAAGAATTTGAGATTTGCTTGACGGATTTGTGACACCCACCACCACCACTTGTTCGTAGTCTGTAGGATCATATTCTTGTGTGTTTCTATTGCTGCTAACCATGCCAGGATCACAAGCCGACGAGATTGACCGGGAGAATTTATCGAACAAGGAGCTTCATGATAAGTTTCAGCAAATGATGACTGAACAGGTGCAAGATGTGCTGAACAATTTTGAAGAGGCCATGGAGAAGATCACTGGCCTTGAGAAGACATTCGAAACAAAGCTCGATAACAAGTTTAATGAATTGCTCGCGCGTCTTCCACCACCACCACCCGCTGTACCTAACGCACCTCTCCAACAACAACAACAACGACTACCTCCACGTCGCGAAGCAGACCTCCGCCGAGCAAGCCGTGTTCCTCTTGCGTTTGGCCAAACTGTTGGTGCTGCTGTTGATACTTCTATGGCTCCTGCTGCTGATGCGGAGGAGGATGATTATGTGGGAGATTATGAGGATGAGGTTGATCAAATTCAACACTACGTGCAGCCACCTGTACCACAACCAGCAGGTCGACCTCAGGTATATATTCGTAATGGTAGGCCTGCACCACCACCTCAGGTACGCGATGATGTCCATATTCCTAAACTGAAATTGAATATTCCACCATTTGAGGGTAGATATGTTCCTGATATATATCTTACTTGGGAGTTAGAAACTGAACAACGATTTACATGTTTACAATATCCTGAGGAGAGACGAGTTGCTGCTGCTGTTTGTGCTTTCACTAGTTTTGCATGTGTATGGTGGTCTGAACATTGTAGATTATATCCTATTCCAACTACTTGGGCTGCTTTGAAAACTGCTATGCGTACGCGTTGGGTTCCACCATATTATCAACGTGAATTGCTTCAAAAATTGCAGCGTTTAAGACAAGGAAAAAATTCTGTAGAAGAATATTATCAGGAATTACAAACTGGCATGATTAGATGTGGTATTGTTGAGGAGAATGAAGCTATGCTTGCACGTTTTTTGGGTGGATTAAATAGAGAGATTCAGACCATTCTAGACTATAAGGAGTATACTAATATCACTCGTTTATTCCATCTTGCTTGTAAAGCTGAACGTGAAGTGCAGGATCGACAAGCATTGGGGCGAACTAACTTTTCTGCAGGCCGACCTTCATCATGGACACCACGTGCATCTTCTACTTCAACTGCACCAGCACCTCCATCCGGTGCCACCTCCAGCCGTGATACAAGAAAACAGGCACAACCACCATTATCTGCCAAGAGCGCACCTGCGGGGCCTGCACAGCGTTCTTCTTCTTCCATGGCATCAACAGGGCACACAAGTGATATTATTTGTCGTCGTTGTAAGGGAGGAGGTCATTATGCGAGGGAATGCAAATCTCCGCGTCGGGTGGCCACGCTCCGTTTAGGCCCAAAATTTTTCGAAAACGCATTTTTCGAAAAAAATTCTGGCTATCCTATTTTTAGGTGTTTCTGAGTGTTTTGAGACAGGTGCCATTATAGGAAGTTTTTTTGACCCGTTTCCAGTTTTTGGGTCCGGGCAGTCGAAAAAAAAAAATTGGTCGAAAAAATTTCGTGCCCATCCTGTCAGTTTGAGCTAGGAAGAGTTTTGAGACACTCGCCATTATAGTGATTTTTCGCAAAAAAAAAGCAGCGCAAAAAAAAAGCGCAAAAAAAAGAAAAAGAAAGAAAAAAAAGCGAAAAAATAAATTCAGAGTGTGCTTTTCCCTTGTTTACGTGCCGCGCCGTGATTTTGTTAGTGTTCTAGGCTCGCGTCTCTAGCACAGTCTAGCCTAGGACCAGCACAGTACCGTCGTTGAGCGTTTATTCAACTTTGCATCTCTGAATTGATTATTGCTGACCCTTTTTGCTACCATATTATAAGCCTTCCCAACTCCACATACATCTACGTCGTGCGTTTGACTCTCCCTGGTAATCGCTCTATCCAAGCTTTGAGAGTTTTTGACTACAACGGTTGCCGATCACCGCCTGCTGCTGGGTAAGAACTGGTAAGAATTTGAGATTTGCTTGACGGATTTGTGACACCCACCACCACCACTTGTTCGTAGTCTGTAGGATCATATTCTTGTGTGTTTCTATTGCTGCTAACCATGCCAGGATCACAAGCCGACGAGATTGACTGGGAGAATTTATCGAACAAGGAGCTTCATGATAAGTTTCAGCAAATGATGACTGAACAGGTGCAAGATGTGCTGAACAATTTTGAAGAGGCCATGGAGAAGATCACTGGCCTTGAGAAGACGTTCGAAACAAAGCTCGATAACAAGTTTAATGAATTGCTCGCGCGTCTTCCACCACCACCACCCGCTGTACCTAACGCACCTCTCCAACAACAACAACAACGACTACGTCCACGTCGCGAAGCAGACCTCCGCCGAGCAAGCCGTGTTCCTCTTGCGTTTGGCCAAACTGTTGGTGCTGCTGTTGATACTTCTGTGGCTCCTGCTGCTGATGCGGAGGAGGATGATTATGTGGGAGATTATGAGGATGAGGTTGATCAAAATCACCACTACGTGCAGCCACATGTACCACCACCAGCAGGTCGACCTCAGGTATATATTCGTAATGGTAGGCCTGCACCACCACCTCAGGTACGCGATGATGTCCATATTCCTAAACTGAAATTGAATATTCCACCATTTGAGGGTAGATATGTTCCTGATATATATCTTACTTGGGAGTTAGAAACTGAACAACGATTTACATGTTTACAATATCCTGAGGAGAGACGAGTTGCTGCTGCTGTTTGTGCTTTCACTAGTTTTGCATGTGTATGGTGGTCTGAACATTGTAGATTATATCCTATTCCAACTACTTGGGCTGCTTTGAAAACTGCTATGCGTACGCGTTGGGTTCCACCATATTATCAACGTGAATTGCTTCAAAAATTGCAGCGTTTAAGACAAGGAAAAAATTCTGTAGAAGAATATTATAAGGAATTAC
Source organism: Triticum aestivum (assembly GCF_018294505.1). Lineage (NCBI taxonomy): Eukaryota > Viridiplantae > Streptophyta > Magnoliopsida > Poales > Poaceae > Triticum > Triticum aestivum. The sequence continues at coordinate 330,694,173 of NC_057797.1, forward strand.
AAACTGGCATGATTAGATGTGGTATTGTTGAGGAGAATGAAGCTATGCTTGCACGTTTTCTGGGTGGATTAAATAGAGAGATTCAGACCATTCTAGACTATAAGGAGTATACTAATATCACTCGTTTATTCCATCTTGCTTGTAAAGCTGAACGTGAAGTGCAGGATCGACAAGCATTGGGGCGAACTAACTTTTCTGCAGGCCGACCTTCATCATGGACACCACGTGCATCTTCTACTTCAACTGCACCAGCACCTCCATCAGGTGCCACCTCCAGCCGTGATACAAGAAAACAGGCACAACCACCATTATCTGCCAAGAGCGCACCTGCGGGGCCTACACAGCGTTCTTCTTCTTCCATAGCATCAACAGGGCACACAAGTGATATTATTTGTCGTCGTTGTAAGGGAGGAGGTCATTATGCGAGAGAATGCAAATCTCCGCATGTGATGATTGCTACCGCGGATGGTGGATATGAGTCCGCTAGTGACTATGATGAGGAGACTTTGGCTCTTATTACACGTGAAGAACATGGTGGAGATGATTCTGATAATGAGACGCAATACATGGCTCCTGAAGACGCTGACAGGTATGAATGTTTAGTTGCTCAACGTGTTTTGAGTGTGCAGATCACACAAGCTGAGCAAAATCAGAGGCACAATTTGTTCCATACCAAGGGAGTTGTGAAGGAACGTTCTGTGCGCGTCATCATAGACGGAGGGAGCTGCAACAACTTGGCTAGCATGGAGATGGTCGAGAAGCTTTCTCTCACCACAAGACCACATCCACATCCTTACTACATCCAATGGTTCAACAACAGCGGCAAGGTTAAGGTAACACGTACTGTTCGTGTGCATTTTAGTATATCTACATATGCTGATTATGTTGATTGTGATGTGGTACCTATGCAAGCATGTTCCTTATTACTTGGTAGACCATGGCAATTTGATAAAAATTCTGTACACCATGGTAGAAACAATCACTATACTCTTGTTCATAAGGATAAAAATATTACTTTGCTTCCTATGACTCCAGATTCCATTTTGAAAGATGATATTAATAGAGCTAATAAATCAAAACCGGCGACGAATAAGAGTGAAAATCAGATTGTGGCAAAAGAATTTGAGCAACAAATGAAGTCTAATAGTAAACCATCTAGTGTTGCTTCTGAAATTAAATTGAAAAGTGCATGTTTATTTGCCACCAAATCTGATATTGATGAGCTAGATTTCAGCAAATCTGTTTGCTATGCTTTTGTGTGCAAAGAGGCATTATTTTCATTCGAGGACGTGCCTTCCTCTTTGCCTCCTGCTGTCACTAACATTTTGCAGGAGTTCGCTGACGTCTTTCCACAAGACGTGCCACCGGGATTACCGCCTATTCGAGGGATTGAGCATCAGATTGACTTAATTCCCGGTGCTTCACTGCCAAACCGTGCACCATACCGTACCAATCCAGAGGAGACGAAGGAGATTATGCGCCAAGAACAAGAGCTTCTCGACAAAGGTTATATACGTGAATCCCTTAGTCCTTGTGCTGTTCCTATTATTCTAGTGCCGAAAAAGGATGGTACATCACGTATGTGTGTTGATTGTAGAGGCATTAATAATATTACTATTCGTTATCGTCATCCTATTCCTAGGCTAGATGATATGCTTGATGAATTGAGTGGCTCTACAATATTCTCCAAAGTTGATTTGCGTAGTGGCTACCATCAAATTCGTATGAAATTGGGAGATGAATGGAAAACAACATTTAAAACTAAGTTTGGATTATATGAGTGGTTAGTCATGCCTTTTGGGTTAACTAATGCACCTAGTACTTTCATGAGATTAATGAACGAAGTTTTACGTGCTTTCATTGGACGATTTGTGGTAGTTTACTTTGATGACATACTGATTTATAGCAGATCTTTGGAAGAACATTTGGAACATTTACGTGCTGTTTTTATTGCTATACGTGATGCACGTTTGTTTGGTAACCTTGGGAAGTGCACCTTTTGCACCGACCGAGTATCTTTTCTTGGCTATGTTGTTACTCCACAGGGAATTGAAGTTGACAAAGCCAAGATTGAAGCTATTGAGAGTTGGCCGCAGCCCAAAACGGTCACACAAGTGAGGAGTTTTCTTGGCCTCGCTGGATTCTATAGGCGTTTTGTGAGAGATTTCAGCACCATTGCTGCACCTCTCAACGAGCTTACAAAGAAGGATGTGCCTTTTGTTTGGGGTACCGCACAGGAAGAAGCCTTCACGGTATTGAAAGATAAGTTGACACATGCTCCTTTACTCCAACTTCCTGATTTTAATAAGACTTTTGAGCTTGAATGTGATGCTAGTGGAATTGGATTAGGAGGTGTGTTATTACAAGATGGCAAACCTGTTGCATACTTTTCTGAAAAATTGAGTGGGCCTAGTCTGAATTATTCTACTTATGATAAAGAATTATATGCTCTTGTTCGGACTTTAGAAACATGGCAACATTATTTATGGCCCAAAGAATTTGTTATACATTCTGATCACGAATCTTTGAAACATATTAAAAGTCAAGCTAAACTGAATCGTAGACATGCTAAATGGGTTGAATTCATTGAGACTTTCCCTTATGTCATTAAACACAAGAAGGGAAAAGAAAATGTTATTGCTGATGCATTGTCTCGTCGCTATACTATGCTTTCACAACTTGACTTCAAAATATTTGGTTTGGAGACCATCAAAGATCAATATGTGCATGATGCTGATTTTAAAGATGTAATGCAGAATTGTAAAGAAGGAAGAATGTGGAACAAGTTTGTCGTTAACGATGGATTTGTGTTTCGTGCTAACAAGCTATGCATTCCAGCTAGCTCCGTTCGTCTTTTGTTGTTGCAGGAGGCGCATGGAGGAGGATTAATGGGACACTTTGGCGTGAAGAAGACGGAGGACGTACTTGCTACACATTTCTTTTGGCCAAAGATGAGACGGGATGTTGAGCGTTTTATCGCTCGATGCACTACATGTCAAAAAGCTAAGTCACGACTCAATCCTCATGGTTTATATATGCCTTTGCCTGTACCTAGTGTTCCTTGGGAGGATATATCTATGGACTTTGTTTTAGGTTTACCTCGAACAAAGAAGGGGAGGGATAGCATATTTGTTGTCGTGGATAGATTCTCGAAAATGGCACACTTTATACCATGTCATAAAAGCGATGATGCTGTTAATGTTGGTGATTTGTTCTTTCGTGAAATTATTCGCTTGCATGGTGTGCCAAATACTATTGTTTCAGATCGTGATACTAAATTTCTTAGCCACTTTTGGAGATGTTTATGGGCTAAGTTGGGGACTAAACTGCTTTTTAGTACTACTTGTCACCCCCAAACTGATGGACAAACTGAAGTAGTCAATAGAACGTTGTCTACTATGCTTAGGGCTGTTTTGAAGAATAATAAGAAAATGTGGGAGGAATGCTTGCCTCATATTGAATTTGCTTATAATCGTTCATTGCATTCTACTACTAAGATGTGCCCTTTTGAAGTTGTGTATGGTTTCCTACCTCGTGCACCTATTGATTTGTTGCCTCTTCCATCTTCGGAGAAGATTAATTTTGATGCTAAACAACGTGCTGAATTGATTTTAAAAATGCATGAGTTAACTAAGGAAAACATTGAGCGCATGAATGCTAAATATAAACTTGCTGGAGATAAGGGTAGAAAACATGTTGTGTTTGCACCTGGAGATCTTGTTTGGTTACATTTGCGTAAGGATAGATTTCCTGATTTGCGCAAATCAAAGTTAATGCCACGTGCTGATGGTCCCTTTAAGGTGTTAGAGAAAATAAATGATAATGCATATAAACTTGAGTTGCCTGCAAATTTTGGGGTTAGTCCCACTTTTAACATTGCAGATTTGAAGCCTTATTTGGGTGAGGAAGATGAACTTCCGTCGAGGACGACTTCATTTCAAGAAGGGGAGGATGATGAGGACATCAATACAATTGTTACACCCACATCCCCTGCTGCTATACATACTGGACCAATTACTAGAGCTCGTGCACGCCAACTAAATTACCAGGTACTTTCGTTTCTTGGTAATGATTCTAATGTTCATGAGAATATGATGCTGCCTAAATTGGATACATTTGTTTTGCTTACAAATGAAGGGCCTAGCTTGGAGAAGGATGAACATTGGAGCAAGAACAAGCATGGAGATGATGGCATGCGCAAGGGAAACAAGAACGGAGTTACAAGTGATGATTTCAGGACTTTGAAGCCACCATAATGGGTGCATGAAGCCTTGGACGAAATATACAAGATGCCACTTCATAAATTTCGTCCCGAGGCTATTTTAGGTGCTGCGTCACCTTATTATTGGGCCAGGCCCATGTAATTTCGAAATACATAAGTATAGGCTATTTTTAGAGTCCGTATGTGTGGGGAAACAAGAGATAGGGTTGATTTCGGACTCCTCAACCAAGGGCCACGAAATTCCCCCCTCTTCCTCCATATATACAGCCCTTAGGGCATCGTTTAGACTTTGGGTTTTGTTTAGATTAAAAGTTCGCCATAGCTGCAACTTCGCGTACTTCGTTTGTGTTCAACGACCAGACAAAGGCGTCACAGAACCCCACCTTGATCAATAAAGCTTTCATCTTATATTCGCAATATCCAGATTGCAATCTTAGTTTCTTGCTTGTTCTTCGTTTGCTCGCAGGAAACAGACCCTCGTGGTCAGGTTGACCGTGCTCCGGCGTGGTCAATAACCTCTCGGAGTTGGTTTAGCGATTGCTAAGGCGCGACGTCCTCGCACGTTCGTAGTCGGATCGTCAAAGTCGACTTCCACCAAAGCGATATCCATCATCTCATCGAAAGACGGGACACCTTTGCCTCTATCAATTGTGATGTGGTACCTATGCAAGCATGTTCCTTATTACTTGGTAGACCATGGCAATTTGATAAAAATTCTGTACACCATGGTAGAAACAATCACTATACTCTTGTTCATAAGGATAAAAATATTACTTTGCTTCCTATGACTCCTGATTCCATTTTGAAAGATGATATTAATAGAGCTAATAAAGCAAAACAGGAGACGAATAAGAGTGAAAATCAGATTGTGGCAAAAGAATTTGAGCAACAAATGAAGCCTAATAATAAACCATCTAGTGTTGCTTCTGAAATTAAATTGAAAAGTGCATGTTTATTTGCCACCAAATCTGATATTGATGAGCTAGATTTCAGCAAATCTGTTTGCTATGCTTTTGTGTGCAAAGAGGCATTATTTTCATTCGAGGACGTGCCTTCCTCTTTGCCTCCTGCTGTCACTAACATTTTGCAGGAGTTCGATGACGTCTTTCCACAAGACGTGCCACCGGGATTACCGCCTATTCGAGGGATTGAGCATCAGATTGACTTAATTCCCGGTGCTTCACTGCCAAACCGTGCACCATACCGTACCAATCCAGAGGAGACGAAGGAGATTATGCGTCAAGTACAAGAGCTTCTCGACAAAGGTTATATACGCGAATCCCTTAGTCCTTGTGCTGTTCCTATTATTCTAGTGCCGAAAAAGGATGGTACATCACGTATGTGTGTTGATTGTAGAGGCATTAATAATATTACTATTCGTTATCGTCATCCTATTCCTAGGCTAGATGATATGCTTGATGAATTGAGTGGCTCTACAATATTCTCCAAAGTTGATTTGCGTAGTGACTACCATCAAATTCGTATGAAATTGGGAGATGAATGGAAAACAGCATTTAAAACTAAGTTTGGATTATATGAGTGGTTAGTCATGCCTTTTGGGTTAACTAATGCACCTAGTACTTTCATGAGATTAATGAACGAAGTTTTACGTGCTTTCATTGGACGATTTGTGGTAGTTTACTTTGATGACATATTGATTTATAGCAGATCTTTGGAAGAACATTTGGAACATTTACGTGCTGTTTTTATTGCTCTACGTGATGCACGTTTGTTGGGTAACCTTGGGAAGTGCACCTTTTGCACCGACCGAGTATCTTTTCTTGGCTATGTTGTTACTCCACAGGGAATTGAAGTTGATAAAGCCAAGATTGAAGCTATTGAGAGTTGGCCGCAGCCCAAAACGGTCACACAAGTGAGGAGTTTTCTTGGCCTCGCTGGATTCTATAGGCGTTTTGTGAGAGATTTCAGCACCATTGCTGCACCTCTCAATGAGCTTACAAAGAAAGATGTGCCTTTTCTTTGGGGTACCGCACAGGAAGAAGCCTTCACGGTATTGAAAGATAAGTTGACACATGCTCCTTTACTCCAACTTCCTGATTTTAATAAGACTTTTGAGCTTGAATGTGATGCTAGTGGAATTGGATTAGGAGGTGTGTTATTGCAAGATGGCAAACCTGTTGCATACTTTTCTGAAAAATTGAGTGGGCCTAGTCTGAATTATTCTACTTATGATAAAGAATTATATGCTCTTGTTCGGACATTAGAAACATGGCAACATTATTTATGGCCCAAAGAATTTGTTATACATTCTGATCATGAATCTTTGAAACATATTAAAAGTCAAGCTAAACTGAATCGTAGACATGCTAAATGGGTTGAATTCATTGAGACTTTCCCTTATGTCATTAAACACAAGAAGGGAAAAGAAAATGTTATTGCTGATGCATTGTCTCGCCGCTATACTATGCTTTCACAACTTGACTTCAAAATATTTGGTTTGGAGACCATCAAAGATCAATATGTGCATGATGCTGATTTTAAAGATGTAATGCAGAATTGTAAAGAAGGAAGAATGTGGAACAAGTTTCTCGTTAACGATGGATTTGTGTTTCGTGCTAACAAGCTATGCATTCCAGCTAGCTCCGTTCGTCTTTTGTTGTTGCAGGAGGCGCATGGAGGAGGATTAATGGGACACTTTGGCGTGAAGAAGACGGAGGACGTACTTGCTACACATTTCTTTTGGCCAAAGATGAGACGGGATGTTGAACGTTTTATTGCTCGATGCACTACATGTCAAAAAGCTAAGTCACGACTCAATCCTCATGGTTTATATATGCCTTTGCCTGTACCTAGTGTTCCTTGGGAGGATATATCTATGGACTTTGTTTTAGGTTTACCTCGAACAAAGAAGGGGAGGGATAGCATATTTGTTGTCGTGGATAGATTCTCGAAAATGGCACACTTTATACCATGTCATAAAAGCGATGATGCTGTTAATGTTGCTGATTTGTTCTTTCGTGAAATTATTCGCTTGCATGGTGTGCCAAATACTATTGTTTCAGATCGTGATACTAAATTTCTTAGCCACTTTTGGAGATGTTTATGGGGTAAGTTGGGGACTAAACTGCTTTTTAGTACTACTTGTCACCCCCAAACTGATGGACAAACTGAAGTAGTCAATAGAACGTTGTCTACTATGCTTAGGGCTGTTTTGAAGAATAATAAGAAAATGTGGGAGGAATGCTTGCCTCATATTGAATTTGCTTATAATCGTTCATTGCATTCTACTACTAAGATGTGCCCTTTTGAAGTTGTGTATGGTTTCCTACCTCGTGCACCTATTGATTTGTTGCCTCTTCCATCTTCGGAGAAGGTTAATTTTGATGCTAAACAACGTGCTGAATTGATTTTTAAAATGCATGAGTTAACTAAGGAAAACATTGAGCGCATGAATGCTAAATATAAACTTGCTGGAGATAAGGGTAGAAAACATGTTGTGTTTGCACCTGGAGATCTTGTTTGGTTACATTTGCGTAAGGATAGATTTCCTGATTTGCGCAAATCAAAGTTAATGCCACGTGCTGATGGTCCCTTTAAGGTGTTAGAGAAAATAAATGATAATGCATATAAACTTGAGCTGCCTGCAGATTTTGGGGTTAGTCCCACTTTTAACATTGCAGATTTGAAGCCTTATTTGGGTGAGGAAGATGAACTTCCGTCGAGGACGACTTCATTTCAAGAAGGGGAGGATGATGAGGACATCAATACAATTGTTACACCCACAGCCCCTGCTGCTATACATACTGGACCAATTACTAGAGCTCGTGCACGCCAACTAAATTACCAGGTACTTTCGCTTCTTGGTAATGATTCTAATGTTCATGAGAATATGATGCTACCTAAATTGGATACATTTGTTTTGCTTACAAATGAAGGGCCTAGCTTGGAGAAGGATGAACATTGGAGCAAGAACAAGCATGGAGATGATGGCATGTGCAAGGGAAACAAGAACGGAGTTACAAGTGATGATTTCAGGACTTTGAAGCCACCATAATGGGTGCATGAAGCCTTGGACGAAATATACAAGACGCCACTTCATAAATTTCGTCCCGAGGCTATTTTAGGTGCTGCGTCACCTTATTATTGGGCCAGGCCCATGTAATTTCGAAATACATAAGTATAGGCTATTTTTAGAGTCCGTATGTGTGGGGAAACAAGAGATAGGGTTGATTTCGGACCCCTCCACCAAGGGCCACGAAATTCTCCCCCTCTTCCTCCATATATACAGCCCTTAGGGCATCGTTTAGACTTTGGGTTTTGTTTAGATTAAAAGTTCGCCATAGCTGCAACTTCGCGTACTTCGTTTGTGTTCAACGACCAGACAAAGGCGTCACAGAACCCCACCTTGATCAATAAAGCTTTCATCTTATATTCGCAATATCCAGATTGCAATCTTAGTTTCTTGCTTGTTCTTCGTTTGCTCGCAGGAAACAGACCCTCGTGATCAGGTTGATCGTGCTCCGGCGTGGTCAATAACCTCTCGGAGTTGGTTTAGCGATTGCTAAGGCGCGACGTGCTCGCACGTTCGTAGTCGGATCGTCAAAGTCGACTTCCACCAAAGCGAAATCCACCATCTCATCGAAAGACGGGACACCTTTGCCTCTATCAAGAAGAATAAGAGTGAAAATCAGATTGTGGCAAAAGAATTTGAGCAACAAATGAAGCCTAATAATAAACCATCTAGTGTTGCTTCTGAAATTAAATTGAAAAGTGCATGTTTATTTGCCACCAAATCTGATATTGATGAGCTAGATTTCAGCAAATCTGTTTGCTATGCTTTTGTGTGCAAAGAGGCATTATTTTCATTCGAGGACGTGCCTTCCTCTTTGCCTCCTGCTGTCACTAACATTTTGCAGGAGTTCGCTAACATTTTTCCACAAGATGTGCCATCGGGATTACCGCCTATTCGAGGGATTGAGCATCAGATTGACTTAATTCCCGGTGCTTCACTGCCAAACCGTGCACCATACCGTACCAATCCAGAGGAGACGAAGGAGATTATGCGTCAAGTACAAGAGCTTCTCGACAAAGGTTATATACGCGAATCCCTTAGTCCTTGTGATGTTCCTATTATTCTAGTGCCGAAAAAGGATGGTACATCACGTATGTGTGTTGATTGTAGAGGCATTAATAATATTACTATTCGTTATCGTCATCCTATTCCTAGGCTAGATGATATGCTTGATGAATTGAGTGGCTCTACAATATTCTCCAAAGTTGATTTGCGTAGTGGCTACCATCAAATTCGTATGAAATTGGGAGATGAATGGAAAACAGCATTTAAAACTAAGTTTGGATTATATGAGTGGTTAGTCATGCCTTTTGGGTTAACTAATGCACCTAGTACTTTCATGAGATTAATGAACGAAGTTTTACATGCTTTCATTGGACGATTTGTGGTAGTTTACTTTGACGACATATTGATTTATAGCAGATCTTTGGAGGAACATTTGGAACATTTACGTGCTGTTTTTATTGCTCTACGTGATGCATGTTTGTTTGGTAACCTTGGGAAGTGCACCTTTTGCACCGACCGAGTATCTTTTCTTGGCTATGTTGTTACTCCACAGGGAATTGAAGTTGATAAAGCCAAGATTGAAGCTATTGAGAGTTGGCCGCAGCCCAAAACGGTCACACAAGTGAGGAGTTTTCTTGGCCTCGCTGGATTCTATAGGCATTTTGTGAGAGATTTCAGCACCATTGTTGCACCTCTCAATGAGCTTACAAAGAAAGATGTGCCTTTTCTTTGGGGTACCGCATAGGAAGAAGCCTTCACGGTATTGAAAGATAAGTTGACACATGCTCCTTTACTCCAACTTCCTGATTTTAATAAGACTTTTGAGCTTGAATGTGATGCTAGTGGAATTGGATTAGGAGGTGTGTTATTACAAGATGGCAAACCTGTTGCATACTTTTCTGAAAAATTGAGTGGGCCTAGTCTGAATTATTCTACTTATGATAAAGAATTATATGCTCTTGTTCGGACTTTAGAAACATGGCAACATTATTTATGGCCCAAAGAATTTGTTATACATTCTGATCATGAATCTTTGAAACGTATTAAAAGTCAAGCTAAACTGAATCGTAGACATGCTAAATGGGTTGAATTCATTGAGACTTTCCCTTATGTCATTAAACACAAGAAGGGAAAAGAAAATGTTATTGCTGATGCATTGTCTCGTCGCTATACTATGCTTTCACAACTTGACTTCAAAATATTTGGTTTGGAGACCATCAAAGATCAATATGTGCATGATGCTGATTTTAAAGATGTAATGCAGAATTGTAAAGAAGGAAGAATGTGGAACAAGTTTCTTGTTAATGATGGATTCGTGTTTCGTGCTAACAAGCTATGCATTCCAGCTAGCTCCGTTCGTCTTTTGTTGTTGCAGGAGGCGCATGGAGGAGGATTAATGGGACACTTTGGCGTGAAGAAGACGGAGGACGTACTTGCTACACATTTCTACTACTAAGATGTGCCCTTTTGAAGTTGTGTATGGTTTCCTACCTCGTGCACCTATTGATTTGTTGCCTCTTCCATCTTCGGAGAAGGTTAATTTTGATGCTAAACAACGAGCTGAATTGATTTTAAAAATGCATGAGTTAACTAAGGAAAACATTGAGCGCATGAATGCTAAATATAAACTTGCTGGAGATAAGGGTAGAAAACATGTTGTGTTTGCACCTGGAGATCTTGTTTGGTTACATTTGCGTAAGGATAGATTTCCTGATTTGCGCAAATCAAAGTTAATGCCACGTGTTGATGGTCCCTTTAAGGTGTTAGAGAAAATAAATGATAATGCATATAAACTTGAGCTGCCTGCAGATTTTGGGGTTAGTCCCACTTTTAACATTGCAGATTTGAAGCCTTATTTGGGTGAGGAAGATGAGTTTCCGTCGAGGACGACTTCATTTCAAGAAGGGGAGGATGATGAGGACATCAATACAATTGTTACACCCACAGCCCCTGCTGCTATACATACTGGACCAATTACTAGAGCTCGTGCACGCCAACTAAATTACCAGGTACTTTCGTTTCTTGGTAATGATTCTAATGTTCATGAGAATATGATGCTGCCTAAATTGGATACATTTGTTTTGCTTACAAATGAAGGGCCTAGCTTGGAGAAGGATGAACATTGGAGCAAGAACAAGCATGGAGATGATGGCATGCACAAGGGAAACAAGAACGGAGTTACAAGTGATGATTTCAGGACTTTGAAGCCACCATAATGGGTGCATGAAGCCTTGGACGAAATATACAAGATGCCACTTCATAAATTTCGTCCCGAGGCTATTTTAGGTGCTGCGTCACCTTATTATTGGGCCAGGCCCATGTAATTTCGAAATACATAAGTATAGGCTATTTTTAGAGTCCGTATGTGTGGGGAAACAAGAGATAGGGTTGATTTCGGACCCCTCCACCAAGGGCCACGAAATTCCCCCCCCCCTTCCTCCATATATACAGCCCTTAGGGCATCGTTTAGACAGTGGGTTTTGTTTAGATTAAAAGTTCGCCATAGCTGCAACTTTGCGTACTTCGTTTGTGTTCAACGACCAGACAAAGGCGTCACAGAACCCCACCTTGATCAATAAAGCTTTCATCTTATATTCGCAATATCCAGATTGCAATCTTAGTTTCTTGCTTGTTCTTTGTTTGCTCGCAGGAAACAGACCCTCGTGGTCAGGTTGATCGTGCTCCGGCGTGGTCAATAACCTCTCGGAGTTGGTTTAGCGATTGCTAAGGCGCGACGTCCTCGCACGTTCGTAGTCGGATCGTCAAAGTCGACTTCCACCAAAGCGATATCCATCATCTCATCGAAAGACGGGACACCTTTGCATCTATCATCTTCGCTTGATCCACTCTACATCTTATCTAGTTTGTTTTGGAAAGAGGGAGAGAGAAAAAAAAGATAGAGAAAAAAAACGAGAGAAAAAAAAGTAAAAAAAAAGTCAGAGAAAAAAAAGAAAGGAAAAGAAAAAAAAGTGTGAGAAAAAAAAGAGAGGAGAAAAAAACAAAAAATCGAATCTATCTAGAATCAATCTCGTACCTGAATTCGGATTGGAATCTGTTTTGCACACTGTTCAGTAAAACAGGTGTATCTTCCTCATACGAAGTCCGTTTTGGCTTCGTGAGTACTCAAATTGAAGCTAGAGATGAGCCGCATCTAAATAGTTGCAGAAGCTGGTTCAATATTTGACACCTCAAAATCGGCTTATAAATAGGTCTTTTTGCCCTCTGAAGTTCGTGAACACAGCTTGTTCCAATTTTTCAGGCCAGTTTTAGAATTCTTTGACTCCTCATATCAACTCGGAATTGAGTGATTCTTTTTGCATTGGAAAGCTTGAGTTAGTAGCATTCTTTGAAAGAATTTATCAAAAAATTGTCTCAAACTTTTCAAGAGGAAAGTTGGAGAGAGAGTTGTTGTATATCCTGCTTGGCAGTTGTTTTTCATCATTATCTTCACTGCCGTTGTGATCTTCACTTATATCTTGCTGTCAAGAGCTACTTAGTATCCTTCATTGATGCTAGTTGTGCTACGCCGTGACCTCATTAGTGTTCTAGGCTCGCGTCTCTAGTCCGGTCTAGCCTAGGACCAGCACAGTACCGTCGTTGAGCGTTTATTCAACATTGCATCTTTGAATTGATTATTGCTAATCTTTTGCTACCATATATAGCCGACCCAGCTCCACATATTTCTACACCGTGTATACGTACGCTCCCCTGGCAATCGCTTTACTCAATATTCGGAGTTACTTGACACCGCTGGTTGCCGATCACCGCCTGCTGCATGGTAAGAACTTGTAAGACATTGATATTTGCTTTACTGTGAGCGTTTTACCACCACATCCTAGTAGTTATAGTGATGAGGACATCAATACAATTGTTACACCCACAGCCCCTGCTGCTATACATACTGGACCAGTTACTAGAGCTCGTGCACGCCAACTAAATTACCAGGTACTTTCGTTTCTTGGTAATGATTCTAATGTTCATGAGAATATGATGCTGCCTAAATTGGATACATTTGTTTTGCTTACAAATGAAGGGCCTAGCTTGGAGAAGGATGAACATTGGAGCAAGAACAAGCATGGAGATGATGGCATGCGCAAGGGGAACAAGAACGGAGTTACAAGTGATGATTTCAGGACTTTGAAGCCACCATAATGGGTGCATGAAGCCTTGGACGAAATATACAAGATGCCACTTCATAAATTTCGTCCCGAGGCTATTTTAGGTGCTGCGTCACCTTATTATTGGGCCAGGCCCATGTAATTTCGAAATACATAAGTATAGGCTATTTTTAGAGTCTGTATGTGTGGGGAAACAAGAGATAGGGTTGATTTCGGATCCCTCCACCAAGGGCCACGAAATTCCCCCCCCTCTTCCTCCATATATACAGCCCTTAGGGCATCGTTTAGACTTTGGGTTTTGTTTAGATTAAAAGTTCGCCATAGCTGCAACTTCGCGTACTTCGTTTGTGTTCAACGACCAGACAAAGGCGTCACAGAACCCCACCTTGATCAATAAAGCTTTCATCTTATATTCGCAATATCCAGATTGCAATCTTAGTTTCTTGCTTGTTCTTCGTTTGCTCGCAGGAAACAGACCCTCGTGGTCAGGTTGATCGTGCTCCGGCGTGGTCAATAACCTCTCGGAGTTGGTTTAGCGATTGCTAAGGCGCGACGTCCTCGCACGTTCGTAGTCGGATCGTCAAAGTCGACTTCCACCAAAGCGATATCCATCATCTCATCGAAAGATCGGGACCCTCGCCTCTATCATATTCGCTTGCATGGTGTGCCAAATACTATTGTTTCAGATCGTGATACTAAATTTCTTAGCCACTTTTGGAGATGTTTATGGGCTAAGTTGGGGACTAAACTGCTTTTTAGTACTACTTGTCACCCCCAAACTGATGGACAAACTGAAGTAGTCAATAGAACGTTGTCTACTATGCTTAGGGCTGTTTTGAAGAATAATAAGAAAATGTGGGAGGAATGCTTGCCTCATATTGAATTTGCTTATAATCGTTCATTGCATTCTACTACTAAGATGTGCCCTTTTGAAGTTGTGTATGGTTTCCTACCTCGTGCACCTATTGATTTGTTGCCTCTTCCATCTTCGGAGAAGGTTAATTTTGATGCTAAACAACGTGCTGAATTGATTTTAAAAATGCATGAGTTAACTAAGGAAAACATTGAGCGTATGAATGCTAAATATAAACTTGCTGGAGATAAGGGTAGAAAACATGTTGTGTTTGCACCTGGAATCTTGTTTGGTTACATTTGCGTAAGGATAGATTTCCTGATTTGCGCAAATCAAAGCTAATGCCACGTGCTGATGGTCCCTTTAAGGTGTTAGAGAAAATAAATGATAATGCATATAAACTTGAGCTGCCTGCAGATTTTGGGGTTAGTCCCACTTTTAACATTGCAGATTTGAAGCCTTATTTGGGTGAGGAAGATGAACTTCCGTCGAGGACGACTTCATTTCAAGAAGGGGAGGATGATGAGGACATCAATACAATTGTTACACCCACAGCCCCTGCTGCTATACATACTGGACCAGTTACTAGAGCTCGTGCACGCCAACTAAATTACCAGGTACTTTCGTTTCTTGGTAATGATTCTAATGTTCATGAGAATATGATGCTGCCTAAATTGGATACATTTGTTTTGCTTACAAATGAAGGGCCTAGCTTGGAGAAGGATGAACATTGGAGCAAGAACAAGCATGGAGATGATGGCATGCGCAAGGGAAACAAGAACGGAGTTACAAGTGATGATTTCAGGACTTTGAAGCCACCATAATGGGTGCATGAAGCCTTGGACGAAATATACAAGACGCCACTTCATAAATTTCGTCCCGAAGCTATTTTAGGTGCTGCGTCACCTTATTATTGGGCCAGGCCCATGTAATTTCGAAATACATAAGTATAGGCTATTTTTAGAGTCCGTATGTGTGGGGAAACAAGAGATAGGGTTGATTTCGGACCCCTCCACCAAGGGCCACGAAATTCCCCCCCTCTTCCTCCATATATACAGCCCTTAGGGCATCGTTTAGACTTTGGGTTTTGTTTAGATTAAAAGTTCGCCATAGCTGCAACTTCGCGTACTTCGTTTGTGTTCAACGACCAGACAAAGGTGTCACAGAACCCCACCTTGATCAATAAAGCTTTCATCTTATATTCGCAATATCCAGATTGCAATCTCAGTTTCTTGCTTGTTCTTCGTTTGCTCGCAGGAAACAGACCCTCGTGGTCAGGTTGATCGTGCTCCGGCGTGGTCAATAACCTCTCGGAGTTGGTTTAGCGATTGCTAAGGCGCGACGTCCTCGCACGTTCGTAGTCGGATCGTCAAAGTCGACTTCCACCAAAGCGAAATCCATCATCTCATCGAAAGACGGGACACCTCCGCCTCTATCAAGTGGTATCAGATTTCCAGGTTGCTCGGTGAGATTTTACAGTTTTTCGTAGTTTAGATCGAGTCTGTTCTTCATACCTACAGTCCACGAAAAAGCCACACATAAAAAAATTAGGGTTAGTTCATCATATACCATCACCAATCCGTGTCCATATACCATCACCGATCCATATCCATATACTACCACCGCTACCACCACCGCTGCCATATACCACCACCATATATCCACCACCAATCCGAGTTCCTTGCTTATTAGGTTTGTTTTCGGGATCCATCTAGATTCCGATTCGTGTTTCCTTGCCGGAGTAGGTTTCGGAAAAAAAAAAAGATTCGGGTAGCCACGCTCCGTTTAGGCCCAAAATTTTTCGAAAACGCATTTTTCGAAAAATTTTCTGGCTATCCTATTTTTAGGTGTTTCTGAGTGTTTTGAGACAGGTGCCATTATAGGAAGTTTTTTTGACCCGTTTCCAGTTTTTGGGTCCGGGCAGTCGAAAAAAAAAATCGAACAAAAAAAATTTTCGTGCCCATCCTGTCAGTTTGACCTAGAAAGAGTTTTGAGACACTCGCCATTATAGTGCTTTTTCGCAAAAAAAAAAGCAGCGCAAAAAAAAAGAGCGCAAGAAAAAAGAGAGCGAAAAGAAAAATTTCAGAGTGTGCTTTTCCCTTGTTTACGTGCCGCGCCGTGATTTTGTTGGTGTTCTAGGCTCGCGTCTCTAGCACAGTCTAGCCTAGGACCAGCACAGTACCGTCGTTGAGCGTTTATTCAACTTTGCATCTCTGAATTGATTATTGCTGACCCTTTTTGCTACCATACTATAAGCCTTCCCAGCTCCACATACATCTACGTCGTGTGTTCGACTCTCCCTGGTAATCGCTCTATCCAAGCTTTGAGAGTTTTGACTACAACGGTTGCCGATCACCGCCTGTTGCTGGGTAAGAACTGGTAAGAATTTGAGTTTTGCTTGACGGATTTGTGACACCCACCACCACCACTTGTTCGTAGTCTGTAGGATCATATTCTTGTGTGTTTCTATTGCTGCTAACCATGCCAGGATCACAAGCCGACGAGATTGACTGGGAGAATTTATCGAACAAGGAGCTTCATGATAAGTTTCAGCAAATGATGACTGAACAGGTGCAAGATGTGCTGAACAATTTTGAAGAGGCCATGGAGAAGATCACTGGCCTTGAGAAGACGTTTGAAACAAAGCTCGATAACAGATTTAATGAATTGCTCGCGCGTCTTCCACCACCACCATCCGCTGCACCTAACGCACCTCTCCAACAACAACAACAACGACTACCTCCACGTCGCGAAATAGACCTTCGCCGAGCGAGCCGTGTTCCTCTTGCGTTTGGCCAAACTGTTGGTGCTGCTGTTGATACTTCTGTGGCTCCTGCTACTGCTGTTGCTGGTACCCAGGAGGATGATGAGTATGCGGGCGATTATGAGGATGAGGTTGATCAAAATCAGATCTATGAGCAGCCACCAGCACCACCACCAGCAGGTCGACCTCAGGTATATATTCGTAATGGTAGGCCTGCACCACCACCTCAGGTACGAGATGATGTCCATATTCCTAAACTGAAATTGAATATTCCACCATTTGAGGGTAGATATGTTCCTGATATATATCTTACTTGGGAGTTAGAAACTGAACAACGATTTACATGTTTACAATATCCTGAGGAGAGAAGAGTTGCTGCTGCTGTTTGTGCTTTCACTAGTTTTGCATGTGTATGGTGGTCTGAACATTGTAGATTGTATCCTATTCCAACTACTTGGGCTGCTTTGAAAACTGCTATGCGTACGCGTTGGGTTCCACCATATTATCAACGTGAATTGCTTCAAAAATTACAGCGCTTAAGACAAGGAAAAAATTCTGTAGAAGAATATTATCAGGAATTACAAACTGGCATGATTAGATGTGGTATTGTTGAGGAGAATGAAGCTATGCTTGCACGTTTTCTGGGTGGATTAAATAGAGAGATTCAGACCATTTTAGACTATATGGAGTATACTAATATCACTCGTTTATTCCATCTTGCTTGTAAAGCTGAACGTGAAGTGCAGGATCGACAAGCATTGGGGCGAACTAACTTTTCTGCAGGCCGACCTTCATCATGGACACCACGTGCATCTTCTACTTCAACTGCACCAGCACCTCCATCCGGTGCCACCTCCAGCCGTGATACAAGAAAACAGGCACAACCACCATTATCTGCCAAGAGCGCACCTGCGGGGCCTGCACAGCGTTCTTCTTCTTCCATGGCATCAACAGGGCACACAAGTGATATTATTTGTCGTCGTTGTAAGGGAGGAGGTCATTATGCGAGGGAATGCAAATCTCCGCGTGTGATGATTGCTACCGCGGATGGTGGATATGAGTCCGCTAGTGACTATGATGAGGAGACATTGGCTCTTATTACACGTGAAGAACATGGTGGAGATGATTCTGATCATGAGACGCAATACATGGCTCCTGAACACGCTGACAGGTATGAATGTTTAGTTGCTCAATGTGTTTTGAGTGTGCAGGTCACACAAGCTGAGCAAAATCAGAGGCACAATTTGTTCCATACCAAGGGAGTTGTGAAGGAACGTTCTGTGCGCGTCATAATAGACGGAGGGAGCTGCAACAACTTGGCTAGCATGGAGATGGTGGAGAAGCTTTCTCTCACCACAAGACAACATCCACATCCTTACTACATCCAATGGTTCAACAACAGCGGCAAGGTTAAGGTAACACGTACTGTTCGTGTGCATTTTAGTATCTCTACATATGTTGATTATGTTGAATGTGATGTGGTACCTATGCAAGCATGTTCCTTATTACTTGGTAGACCATGGCAATTTGATAAAAATTCTGTACACCATGGTAGAAACAATCACTATACTCTTGTTCATAAGGATAAAAATATTACTTTGCTTCCTATGACTCCTGATTCCATTTTGAAAGATGATATTAATAGAGCTAATAAAGCACAACAGGAGAAGAATAAGAGTGAAAATCAGATTGTGGCAAAAGAATTTGAGCAACAAATGAAGCCTAATAATAAACCATCTAGTGTTGCTTCTGAAATTAAATTGAAAAGTGCATGTTTATTTGCCACCAAATCTGATATTGATGAGCTAGATTTCAGCAAATCTGTTTGCTATGCTTTTGTGTGCAAAGAGGCATTATTTTCATTCGAGGACGTGCCTTCCTCTTTGCCTCCTGCTGTCACTAACATTTTGCAGGAGTTCGCTGACGTTTTTCCACAAGACGTGCCACCGGAATTACCGCCTATTCGAGGGATTGAGCATCAGATCGACTTAATTCCCGGTGCTTCACTGCCAAACCGTGCACCATACCGTACCAATCCAGAGGAGACGAAGGAGATTATGCGTCAAGTACAAGAGCTTCTCGACAAAGGTTATATACGCGAATCCCTTAGTCCTTGTGCTGTTCCTATTATTCTAGTGCCGAAAAAGGATGGTACATCACGTATGTGTGTTGATTGTAGAGGCATTAATAATATTACTATTCGTTATCGTCATCCTATTCCTAGGCTAGATGATATGCTTGATGAATTGAGTGGCTCTACAGTATTCTCCAAAGTTGATTTGCGTAGTGGCTACCATCAAATTCGTATGAAATTGGGAGATGAATGGAAAACAGCATTTAAAACTAAGTTTGGATTATATGAGTGGTTAGTCATGCCTTTTGGGTTAACTAATGCACCTAGTACTTTCATGAGATTAATGAACGAAGTTTTACGTGCTTTCATTGGACGATTTGTGGTAGTTTACTTTGATGACATATTGATCTATAGCAGACCTTTGGAGGAACATTTGGAACATTTACGTGCTGTTTTTATTGCTCTACGTGATGCACGTTTGTTTGGTAACCTTGGGAAGTGCACCTTTTGCACCGACCGAGTATCTTTTCTTGGCTATGTTGTTACTCCACAGGGAATTGAAGTTGATAAAGCCAAGATTGAAGCCATTGAGAGTTGGCCGCAGCCCAAAACGGTCACACAAGTGAGGAGTTTTCTTGGCCTCGCTGGATTCTATAGGCGTTTTGTGAGAGATTTCAGCACCATTGCTGCACCTCTCAATGAGCTTACAAAGAAAGATGTGCCTTTTCTTTGGGGTACCGCACAGGAAGAAGCCTTCACGGTATTGAAAGATAAGTTGACACATGCTCCTTTACTCCAACTTCCTGATTTTAATAAGACTTTTGAGCTTGAATGTGATGCTAGTGGAATTGGATTAGGGGGTGTTATTACAAGATGGCAAACCTGTTGCATACTTTTCTGAAAAATTGAGTGGGCCTAGTCTGAATTATTCTACTTATGATAAAGAATTATATGCTCTTGTTCGGACTTTAGAAACATGGCAACATTATTTATGGCCCAAAGAATTTGTTATACATTCTGATCATGAATCATTGAAACATATTAAAAGTCAAGCTAAACTGAATCGTAGACATGCTAAATGGGTTGAATTCATTGAGACTTTCCCTTATGTCATTAAACACAAGAAGGGAAAAGAAAATGTTATTGCTGATGCTTTGTCTCGTCGCTATACTATGCTTTCACAACTTGACTTCAAAATATTTGGTTTGGAGACCATCAAAGATCAATATGTGCATGATGCTGATTTTAAAGATGTAATGCATAATTGTAAAGAAGGAAGAATGTGGAACAAGTTTGTTGTTAACGATGGATTTGTGTTTCGTGCTAACAAGCTATGCATTCCAGCTAGCTCCGTTCGTCGTTTGTTGTTGCAGGAGGCGCATGGAGGAGGATTAATGGGACACTTTGGCGTGAAGAAGACGGAGGACGTACTTGCTACACATTTCTTTTGGCCAAAGATGAGACGGGATGTTGAGCGTTTTATTGCTCGATGGACTACATGTCAAAAAGCTAAGTCACGACTCAATCCTCATGGTTTATATATGCCTTTGCCTGTACCTAGTGTTCCTTGGGAGGATATATCTATGGACTTTGTTTTAGGTTTACCTCGAACAAAGAAGGGGAGGGATAGCATATTTGTTGTCGTGGATAGATTCTCAAAAATGGCACACTTTATACCATGTCATAAAAGCGATGATGCTGTTCATGTTGCTGATTTGTTCTTTCGTGAAATTATTCGCTTGCATGGTGTGCCAAATACTATTGTTTCAGATCGTGATACTAAATTTCTTAGCCACTTTTGGAGATGTTTATGGGCTAAGTTGGGGACTAAACTGCTTTTTAGTACTACTTGTCACCCCCAAACTGATGGACAAACTGAAGTAGTCAATAGAACGTTGTCTACTATGCTTAGGGCTGTTTTGAAGAATAATAAGAAAATGTGGGAGGAATGCTTGCCTCATATTGAATTTGCTTATAATCGTTCATTGCATTCTACTACTAAGATGTGCCCTTTTGAAGTTGTGTATGGTTTCCTACCTCGTGCACCTATTGATTTGTTGCCTCTTCCATCTTCGGAGAAGGTTAATTTTGATGCTAAACAACGTGCTGAATTGATTTTAAAAATGCATGAGTTAACTAAGGAAAACATTGAGCGTATGAATGCTAAATATAAACTTGCTGGAGATAAGGGTAGAAAACATGTTGTGTTTGCACCTGGAATCTTGTTTGGTTACATTTGCGTAAGGATAGATTTCCTGATTTGCGCAAATCAAAGCTAATGCCACGTGCTGATGGTCCCTTTAAGGTGTTAGAGAAAATAAATGATAATGCATATAAACTTGAGCTGCCTGCAGATTTTGGGGTTAGTCCCACTTTTAACATTGCAGATTTGAAGCCTTATTTGGGTGAGGAAGATGAACTTCCGTCGAGGACGACTTCATTTCAAGAAGGGGAGGATGATGAGGACATCAATACAATTGTTACACCCACAGCCCCTGCTGCTATACATACTGGACCAGTTACTAGAGCTCGTGCACGCCAACTAAATTACCAGGTACTTTCGTTTCTTGGTAATGATTCTAATGTTCATGAGAATATGATGCTGCCTAAATTGGATACATTTGTTTTGCTTACAAATGAAGGGCCTAGCTTGGAGAAGGATGAACATTGGAGCAAGAACAAGCATGGAGATGATGGCACGCGCAAGGGGAACAAGAACGGAGTTACAAGTGATGATTTCAGGACTTTGAAGCCACCATAATGGGTGCATGAAGCCTTGGACGAAATATACAAGATGCCACTTCATAAATTTCGTCCCGAGGCTATTTTAGGTGCTGCGTCACCTTATTATTGGGCCAGGCCCATGTAATTTCGAACTACATAAGTATAGGCTATTTTTAGAGTCCGTATGTGTGGGGAAACAAGAGATAGGGTTGATTTCGGACCCCTCCACCAAGGGCCACGAAATTCCCCCCTCTTCCTCCATATATACAGCCCTTAGGGCATCGTTTAGACTTTGGGTTTTGTTTAGATTAAAAGTTCGCCATAGCTGCAACTTCGCGTACTTCGTTTGTGTTCAACGACCAGACAAAGGCGTCACAGAACCCCACCTTGATCAATAAAGCTTTCATCTTATATTCGCAATATCCAGATTGCAATCTCAGTTTCTTGCTTGTTCTTCGTTTGCTCGCAGGAAACAGACCCTCGTGGTCAGGTTGATCGTGCTCCGGCGTGGTCAATAACCTCTCGGAGTTGGTTTAGCGATTGCTAAGGCGCGACGTCCTCGCACGTTCGTAGTCGGATCGTCAAAGTCGACTTCCACCAAAGCGAAATCCATCATCTCATCGAAAGACGGGACACCTCCGCCTCTATCATATAGGAACATTATTTTCGGGTTTTGTTTCTTGTTCTACTAATCATGACAGGATCCAGAGTCAATTCATGGGCTTTGTCGATCGCGGGAGACGTGCCACCACCTTTGCAAATACCACAACCGTCACGAGAGGTGCACAAACATCCAAATGCACATGATCAGGTTAATGTATCTATACCACCATTTAATGGCCGTTTTAAACCTGCTTTATATATTGAATGGGAGTTCGACATAAAAAATATATTTGCTTCCCATTATTTCGATGAACATAAAAAGGTTAAGGTTGCGGTTGGTTCTTTCACTGGTTATGCTTTGGTTTGGTGGAGTGAATATTGTCGGTTACACCCTGATTATATACCTACTATTTGGGATGATTTGAAACTTGCCGTGCGACATACTTTCGTCCCTGCTTATTATACTCGTGACATGATTAAGAAGTTGCAACACTTAAAACAAGGTAGTGAAACTGTAACAAAATATTATGATGATTTACAAACTACCTAGTTGCATTCCTCTTTAGAAGAAAGTGAAGATGATTTTATGGATAGATTTTGGGGAGGATTAAACCGTGATATTCAAGAGATACTAATTCATGAAGAGTGTTATCCTATGGACCATTTGTTTCATCTTGCTTGCAAAGCTGAACAGGAAATAAAACGACGTGTTGGCCACGAGGAGAACAAGCGCACGGTGCACATTCCAACTACTAGGCATACTATGACAACCACATCCGTTGTTGTCAGGACTACATCACCTCCACCATGTGACACATCGCCCCCGAGAGTGGCTACATCATCTGAGTTGATCATAAGAGGTAATGACAAAGGTACTGATCTTCCATCTCTACATGAGAATGATGAATGCCTTGTCAATTTGAATGCACCATCTAATGAGCTACCCACTACTTTGATCACACCACCTATTTTAGAGGACTACGTTGATAATTTGACTTTGCCATGTGATCAAACAACTGAAATACCAACAATTTTGAGTGCACCCATTGAATTAACTATTGATGCAAAAGAACCAATGTTTAATCATTTTGATATGACCTCTAATCTTGGTGATGATTCTGTGTTGAATGACTTATTGCATGTTTGCTTATTTAAGCATGTTGTAGCATGTAAATTTGATGCAAGTAAGGTTTATTCACCAATGTTGGGATGGTTTAATGATGAACATTGTCAATCATTTTGAAATGAATAAGAGCTTCACTTATATGTGCAAACTGAGTTGCAATATTTTCATGCCTTCTACTTCTTGTGCTAATTTTTTGGCTTTAGATTTTATGAACTATGCAAGTTACTCATCTATTCATGTGTCATATATGCAAAAATCAAGGGAAGTAAAAATGGATGACATATACATATACAACATGTACACCTTGTCTCTTTTGTTAGCCACATTTCAGATTAAGCAACGCCGAGGACGGCTTTATTTTCAAGAAGGGGAGGATGATGAGGACATGACTACCTTGGATATGACCAAAAATATTGCATATATGCATATTTGTCAGGTGATTTCTAGTGCAAACTATTCAATAATCTATTTATGTTATCCAGAACAAAAATACTTCATACACTTTTGTGTTTTGTCTAATTGCAGGTGTATGGGACATTTGTACAATTCACATATGAAGATAAGGAAGAAAGAGATGTTTATTTGCTGTCCAAAAAGTTCTCTCACGTCACTTTTGGCCCAAGAGAAGATAGAGTCCAAGTCTCTCACGTTCTGGATTCAGATTCGGACTGCACAGACACACTTGACTCAAAACGCACACAAGTTTTTCATACGGACTCCGAATTGGGTGATTCTTTTTTGTTGGAAACTAGATTTCGTGCACTTTCCAACCCAATTGGAATCACCTTCAAATTCGTCCGGAGCGTTGAGTTGTGGACGAAACAATCTGATACTGCAGCAGAATCCGAGTCAAACTACAAGTCCAAAGGTGTTACATCACCTCCACTTGGGCCCATTGGCCTTGTACGACCTAGATTTAGTTTTAGGCTGCCTTGGGACGTCCTCCCACCTCCTTGGCCGCCACCCCTTGCTCCTATATAAGTAGATCCATCTAGTAGCTTTTCCTTGGGATTTGTTTAGTTAAAAGTTAGCCAGTGCAACTTCGTGTACTTCGTTTGTGTCCAACGACCAGACCAAGACCGCTTACGGATCCCCACCATTATCAATACTTCATATATATTCGCAATATTCAGATTGCTTTATCATATTCTTGCTCGTTCTTCGATTGCTTGCAGGAATAGACCTTCGTGGTCAGGTTGATCGTGCTCCAGCATGGTCAATAACCTCTCGGAGTTGGTTTAGCGATTGCTAAGGCGCAACGTCGTGCACGTTTGTAGTCGGATCGTCAAAGTCGTCTCCACCAAATCGATAGTTATCATCTCATCGAAAGATCGGGACACCCTCGCCTCTATCAAGTGGTATCAGTTTTCAGGTTGCTCGGTGAGAATTTCCAGTTTTCCTAGATTAGATTTATTTTCTTACCTATTGTCCAAGAAAAATCCACAAAAAAGAGTTAGATCTATTCATCCTTTGTCCAAGCCAGTCTGAGCCTTTGCAATTTTCTTTTCATTGCTTGCATAGTTGAATTATCGGTTGCATCGTCGTGTCGAGTTGCTGTGTGATCAAACAACTGAAATACCAACAATTTTGAGTGCACCCATTGAATTAACTATTGATGCAAAAGAACCAATGTTTAATCATTTTCATATGACCTCTAATCTTGGTGATGATTCTGTGTTGAATGACTTATTGCATGTTTGCTTATTTAAGCATGTTGTAGCATGTAAATTTGATGCAAGTAAGGTTTATTCACCAATGTTGGGATGGTTTAATGATGAACATTGTCAATCTTTTGAAATGAATAAGAGCTTCACTTATATGTGCAAACTGAGTTGCAATATTTTCATGCCTTCTACTTCTTGTGCTAATTTTTTGGCTTTAGATTTTATGAACTATGCAAGTTACTCATCTATTCATGTGTCATATATGCAAAAATCAAGGAAAGTAAAAATGGATGACATATACATATACAACATGTACACCTTGTCTCTTTTGTTAGCCACATTTCAGATTAAGCAACGCCGAGGACGGCTTTATTTTCAAGAAGGGAAGGATGATGAGGACATGACTACCTTGGATATGACCAAAAATATTGCATATATGCATATTTGTCATGTGATTTCTAGTGCAAACTATTCAATAATCTATTTATGTTATCCAGAACAAAAATACTTCACACACTTTTGTGTTTTGTCTAATTGCAGGTGTATGGGACATTTGTACAATCCACATATGAAGATAAGGAAGAAAGAGATGTTTATTTGCTGTCCAAAAAGTTCTCTCACGTCACTTTTGGCCCAAGAGAAGATAGAGTCCAAGTCTCTCACGTTCTGGATTCAGATTCGGACTACACAGACACACCTGACTCAAAACGCACACAAGTTTTTCATACGGACTCCGAATTGGGTGATTCTTTTTTTGTTGGAAACTAGATTTCGTGCACTTTCCAACCCAATTGGAATCACCTTCAAATTCGTCCGGAGCGTTGAGTTGTGGACGAAACAATCTGATGCTGCAGCAGAATCCGAGTCAAACTAGAAGTCCAAAGGTGTTACATCACCTCCACTTGGGCCCATTGGCCTTGTACGACCTAGATTTAGTTTTAGGCTGCCTTATCTCCAGCAAGTTTATATTTAGCATTCATACGCTCAATGTTTTCCTTAGTTAACTCATGCATTTTTAAAATCAATTCAGCACGTTGTTTAGCATCAAAATTAACCTTCTCCGAAGATGGAAGAGGCAACAAATCAATAGGTGCACGAGGTAGGAAACCATACACAACTTCAAAAGGGCACATCTTAGTAGTAGAATGCAATGAACGATTATAAGCAAATTCAATATGAGTCAAGCATTCCTCCCACATTTTCTTATTATTTTTCAAAACAGCCCTAAGCATAGTAGACAACGTTCTATTGACTACTTCAGTTTGTCCATCAGTTTGGGGGTGACAAGTAGTACTAAAAAGCAGTTTAGTCCCCAACTTAGCCCATAAACATCTACAAAAGTGGCTAAGAAATTTAGTATCACGATCTGAAACAATAGTATTTGGCACACCATGCAAGCGAATAATTTCACGAAAGAACAAATCAGCAACATTAACAGCATCATCGCTTTTATGACATGGTATAAAGTGTGCCATTTTCGAGAATCTATCCACGACAACAAATATGCTATCCCTCCCCTTCTTTGTTCGAGGTAAACCTAAAACAAAGTCCATAGATATATCCTCCCAAGGAACACTAGGTACAGGCAAAGGCATATATAAACCATGAGGATTGAGTCGTGACTTAGCTTTTTGACATGTAGTGCATCGAGCAATAAAACGCTCAACATCTCGTCTCATCTTTGGCCAAAAGAAATGTGTAGCAATTACGTCCTCCGTCTTCTTCACGCCAAAGTGTCCCATTAATCCTCCTCCATGCGCCTCCTGCAACAACAAAAGACGAACGGAGCTAGCTGGAATGCATAGCTTGTTAGCACGAAACACAAATCCATCGTTAACGACAAACTTGTTCCACATTCTTCCTTCTTTACAATTCTGCATTACATCTTTAAAATCAGCATCATGCACATATTGATCTTTGATGGTCTCCAAACCAAATATTTTGAAGTCAAGTTATGAAAGCATAGTATAGCGACGAGACAATGCATCAGCAATAACATTTTCTTTTCCCTTCTTGTGTTTAATGACATAAGGGAAAGTCTCAATGAATTCAACCCATTTAGCATGTCTACGATTCAGTTTAGCTTGACTTATAATATGTTTCAAAGATTCATGATCAGAATGTATAACAAATTCTTTGGGCCATAAATAATGTTGCCATGTTTCTAAAGTCCGAACAAGAGCATATAATTCTTTATCATAAGTAGAATAATTCAGACTAGGCCCACTCAATTTTTTAGAAAAGTATGCAACAGGTTTGCCATCTTGTAATAACACACCGCCTAATCCAATTCCACTAGCATCACATTCAAGCTCAAAAGTCTTATTAAAATCAGGAAGTTGAAGCAAAGGAGCATGTGTCAACTTATCTTTCAATACCGAGAAGGCTTCTTCCTGTGCGGTACCCCAAGGAAAAGGCACATCTTTCTTTGTAAGCTCATTGAGAGGTGCAGCAATGGTGCTGAAATCTCTCACAAAACGCCTATAGAATCCAGCGAGGCCAAGAAAACTCCTCACTTGTGTGACCGTTTTGGGCTGCGGCCAACTCTCAATAGCTTCAATCTTGGCTTTATCAACTTCAATTCCCTGTGGAGTAACAACATAGCCAAGAAAAGATACTCGGTCGGTGCAAAAGGTGCACTTCCCAAGGTTACCAAACAAACGTGCATCATGTAGAGCAATAAAAACAGCACGTAAATGTTCCAAATGTTCTTCCAAAGATCTGCTATAAATCAGTATATCATCAAAATAGACTACCACAAATCGTCCAATGAAAGCACGTAAAACTTCGTTCATTAGTCTCATGAAAGTACTAGGCGCATTAGTTAACCCAAAAGGCATGACTAACCACTCATATAATCCAAACTTAGTTTTAAATGCTGTTTTCCATTCATCTCCCAATTTCATACGAATTTGATGGTAGCCACTACGCAAATCAACTTTGGAGAATATTGTAGAGCCACTCAATTCATCAAGCATATCATCTAGCCTAGGAATAGGATGACGATAACGAATAGTAATATTATTAATGCCTCTACAATCAACACACATACGTGATTTACCATCCTTTTTCGGCACTAGAATAATAGGAACAGCACAAGGACTAAGGGATTCGCGTATATAACCTTTGTCGAGAAGCTCTTGTACTTGACGCATAATCTCCTTCGTCTCCTCTGGATTGGTACGGTATGGTGCACGGTTTGGCAGTGAAGCACCGGGAATTAAGTCAATCTGATGCTCAATCCCTCGAATAGGCGGTAATCCCGGTGGCACGTCTTGTGGAAAAACGTCAGCGAACTCCTGCAAAATGTTAGTGATAGCAGGAGGCAAAGAGGAAGGCACGTCCTCGAATGAAAATAATGCCTCTTTGCACACAAAAGCATAGCAAACAGATTTGCTGAAATCTAGCTCATCAATATCAGATTTGGTGGCAAATAAACATGCACTTTTCAATTTAATTTCAGAAACAACACTAGATGGTTTATTATTAGGCTTCATTTGTTGCTCAAATTCTTTTGCCACAATCTGATTTTCACTCTTATTCTTCTCCTGTTGTGCTTTATTAGCTCTATTAATATCATCTTTCAAAATGGAATCAGGAGTCATAGGAAGCAAAGTAATATTTTTATCCTTATGAACAAGAGTATAGTGATTGTTTCTACCATGGTGTACAGATTTTTTATCAAATTGCCCTGGTCTACCAAGTAATAAGGAACATGCTTGCATAGGTAGAGATACTAAAATGCACACAAACAGTACGTGTTACCTTAACCTTGCCGCTGTTGTTGAACCATTGGATGTAGTAAGGATGTGGATGTGGTCTTGTGGTGGGAGAAAGCTTCTCCACCATCTCCATGCTAGCCAAGTTGTTGCAGCTCCCTCCGTCTATTATGACGCGCACAGAACGTTCCTTCACAACTCCCTTGGTATGGAACAAATTGTGCCTCTGATTTTGCTCAGCTTGTGTGACCTGCACACTCAAAACACGTTGAGCAACTAAACATTCATACCTGTCAGCGTCTTCAGGAGCCATGTATTGCGTCTCATGATCAGAATCATCTCCACCATGTTCTTCACGTGTAATAAGAGCCAATGTCTCCTCATCATAGTCACTAGCGGACTCATATCCACCATCCGCGGTAGCAATCATCACACGCGGAGATTTGCATTCTCTCGCATAATGACCTCCTCCCTTACAACGACGACAAATAATATCACTTGTGTGCCCTGTTGATGCTATGGAAGAAGAAGAACGCTGTGTAGGCCCCGCAGGTGCGCTCTTGGCAGATAATGGTGGTTGTGCCTGTTTTCTTGTATCACGGCTGGAGGTGGCACCTGATGGAGGTGCTGGTGCAGTTGAAGTAGAAGATGCACGTGGTGTCCATGATGAAGGTCGGCCTGCAGAAAAGTTAGTTCACCCCAATGCTTGTCGATCCTGCACTTCACGTTCAGCTTTACAAGCAAGATGGAATAAACGAGTGATATTAGTATACTCCTTATAGTCTAGAATGGTCTGAATCTCTCTATTTAATCCACCCAGAAAACGTGCAAGCATAGCTTCATTCTCCTCAACAATACCACATCTAATCATGCCAGTTTGTAATTCCTGATAATATTCTTCTACATAATTTTTTCCTTGTCTTAAGCGCTGTAATTTTTGAAGCAATTCACGTTGATAATATGGTGGAACCCAACGAGTACGCATAGCAGTTTTCAAAGCAGCCCAAGTAGTTGGAATAGGATATAATCTACAATGTTCAGACCACCATACACATGCAAAACTAGTGAAAGCACAAACAGCAGCAGCAACTCGTCTCTCCTCAGGATATTGTAAACATGTAAATCGTTGTTCAGTTTCTAACTCCCAAGTAAGATATATATCAGGAACATATCTACCCTCAAATGGTGGAATATTCAATTTCAGTTTAGGAAATGGACATCATCTCGTACCTGAGGTGGTGGTGCAGGCCTACCATTACGAATATATACCTGAGGTCGACCTGGTGGTGGTGGTGCAGGTGGCTGCACGTAGTGCTGATTTTGATCAACCTCATCCTCATAATCTCCCACATAATCATCCTCCTCCGCATCAGCAGCAGGAGCCACAGAAGTATCAACAGCAGCACCAACAGTTTGGCCAAACGCAAGAGGAACACGGCTCGCTCGACGAAGGTCTGTTTCGCGACGTGGAGGTAGTCGTTGTTGTTGTTGTTGGAGAGGTGCGTTAGGTGCAGCAGGTGGTGGTGGTGGAAGACGCGCGAGCAATTCATTAAACTTGTTATCGAGCTTTGTTTCGAACGTCTTCTCCATGCCATCTATCTTCTCCATGGCCTCTTCAAATCTGATAGAGGCGGGGTGTCCCGATCTTTTGATGAGATGGTAACTATCGATTTGGTGGAGATGACTTTGACGATCCGACTACAAACGTGCACGACGTTGCGCCTTAGCAATCGCTAAACCAATCTCCAGAGGTTATTGACCACGCCGGTGCACGATCAACCTGACCACAAAGGTCTATTCCTGCAAGCAATCGAAGAACGAGCAAGAATATGATAAAAGCAATCTGAATATTGCAAATATGTATGAAGTATTGATAAAGGTGGGGATCCGTAAGCGGTCTTGGTCTGGTCGTTGGACACAAACGAAGTACACGAAGTTGCAATGGCTAACTTTTAACTAAACAAATCCCAAGGAAAAGCTACTAGATGGATCTACTTATATAGGAGCAAGGGGTGGCGGCCAAGGAGGTGGGAGGACGTCCCAAGGCAGCCTAAAACTAAATCTAGGTCGTACAAGGCCAATGGGCCCAAGTGGAGGTGATGTAACACCTTTGGACTTGTAGTTTGACTCGGATTCTGCTGCAGCATCAGATTGTTTCGTCCACAACTCAACGCTCCGGACGAATTTGAAGGTGATTCCAATTGGGTTGGAAAGTTCACGAAATCTAGTTTCCAATAAAAAAAGAATCACCCAATTCGGAGTCCGTATGAAAAACTTGTGTGCGTTTTGAGTCAGGTGTGTCTGTGCAGTCCGAATCTGAATCCAGAACGTGAGAGACTTGGACTCTATCTTCTCTTGGGCCAAAAGTGACGTGAGAGAACTTTTTGGACAGCAAATAAACATCTCTTTCTTCCTTATCTTCATATGTGGATTGTACAAATGTCCCATACACCTGCAATTAGACAAAACACAAAAGTGTGTGAAGTATTTTTGTTCTGGATAACATAAATAGATTATTGAATAGTTTGCACTAGAAATCACCTGACAAATATGCATATATGCAATATTTTTGGTCATATCCAAGGTAGTCATGTCCTCATCATCCTCCCCTTCTTGAAAATAAAGTCGTCCTCGGCGTTGCTTAATCTGAAATGTGGCTAACAAAAAAGACAAGGTGTACATGTTGTATATGTATATGTCATCCATTTTTACTTCCCTCGATTTTTGCATATATGACACATGAATAGATGAGTAACTTGCATAGTTCATAAAATCTAAAGCCAAAAAATTAGCACAAGAAGTAGAAAGCATGAAAATATTGCAACTCAGTTTGCACATATAAGTGAAGCTCTTATTCATTTCAAAAGATTGACAATGTTCATCATTAAACCATCCCAACATTGGTGAATAAACCTTACTTGCATCAAATTTACATGCTACAACATGCTTAAATAAGCAAACATGCAATAAGTCATTCAACACAGAATCATCACCAAGATTAGAGGTCATATCAAAATGATTAAACATTGGTTCTTTTGCATCAATAGTTAATTCAATGGGTGCACTCAAAATTGTTGGTATTTCAGTTGTTTGATCACATGGCAAAGTCAAATTATCAACGTAGTCCTCTAAAATAGGTGGTGTGATCAAAGTAGTGGGTAGCTCATTAGATGGTGCATTCAAATTGACAAGGCATTCATCATTCTCATGTAGAGATGGAAGATCAGTACCTTTGTCATTACCTCTTATGATCAACTCAGATGATGTAGCCACTCTCGGGGGCGATGTGTCACATGGTGGAGGTGATGTAGTCCTGACAACAACGGATGTGGTTGTCATAGTATGCCTAGTAGTTGGAATGTGCACCGTGCGCTTGTTCTCCTCGTGGCCAACACGTCGTTTTATTTCCTGTTCAGCTTTGCAAGCAAGATGAAACAAATGGTCCATAGGATAACACTCTTCATGAATTAGTATCTCTTGAATATCACGGTTTAATCCTCCCCAAAATCTATCCATAAAATCATCTTCACTTTCTTCTAAAGAGGAATGCAACTAGGTAGTTTGTAAATCATCATAATATTTTGTTACAGTTTCACTACCTTGTTTTAAGTGTTGCAACTTCTTAATCATGTCACGAGTATAATAAGCAGGGACGAAAGTATGTCGCACGGCAAGTTTCAAATCATCCCAAATAGTAGGTATATAATCAGGGTGTAACCGACAATATTCACTCCACCAAACCAAAGCATAACCAGTGAAAGAACCAACCGCAACCTTAACCTTTTTATGTTCATCGAAATAATGGGAAGCAAATATATTTTTTATGTCG
Source organism: Triticum aestivum (assembly GCF_018294505.1). Lineage (NCBI taxonomy): Eukaryota > Viridiplantae > Streptophyta > Magnoliopsida > Poales > Poaceae > Triticum > Triticum aestivum. Next base: position 330,726,907 of record NC_057797.1, read on the forward strand.
AACTCCCATTCAATATATAAAGCAGGTTTAAAACGGCCATTAAATGGTGGTATAGATACATTAACCTGATCATGTGCATTTGGATGTTTGTGCACCTCTCGTGACGGTTGTGGTATTTGCAAAGGTGGTGGCACGTCTCCCGCGATCGACAAAGCCCATGAATTGACTCTGGATCCTGTCATGATTAGTAGAACAAGAAACAAAACCCGAAAATAATGTTCCTATATGATAGAGGCGGAGGTGTCCCGTCTTTCGATGAGATGATGGATTTCGCTTTGGTGGAAGTCGACTTTGACGATCCGACTACGAACGTGCGAGGACGTCGCGCCTTAGCAATCGCTAAACCAACTCCGAGAGGTTATTGACCACGCCGGAGCACGATCAACCTGACCACGAGGGTCTGTTTCCTGCGAGCAAACGAAGAACAAGCAAGAAACTGAGATTGCAATCTGGATATTGCGAATATAAGATGAAAGCTTTATTGATCAAGGTGGGGTTCTGTGACGCCTTTGTCTGGTCGTTGAACACAAACGAAGTACGCGAAGTTGCAGCTATGGCGAACTTTTAATCTAAACAAAACCCAAAGTCTAAACGATGCCCTAAGGGCTGTATATATGGAGGAAGAGGGGGGAATTTCGTGGCCCTTGGTGGAGGGGTCCGAAATCAACCCTATCTCTTGTTTCCCCACACATACGGACTCTAAAAATAGCCTATACTTATGTATTACGAAATTACATGGGCCTGGCCCAATAATAAGGTGACGCAGCACCTAAAATAGCCTCGGGACGAAATTTAGGAAGTGGCATCTTGTATATTTCGTCCAAGGCTTCATGCACCCATTATGGTGGCTTCAAAGTCCTGAAATCATCACTTGTAACTCCGTTCTTGTTCCCCTTGCGCATGCCATCATCTCCATGCTTGTTCTTGCTCCAATGTTCATCCTTCTCCAAGCTAGGCCCTTCATTTGTAAGCAAAACAAATGTATCCAATTTAGGCAGCATCATATTCTCATGAACATTAGAATCATTACCAAGAAACGAAAGTACCTGGTAATTTAGTTGGCGTGCACGAGCTCTAGTAATTGGTCCAGTATGTATAGCAGCAGGGGCTGTGGGTGTAACAATTGTATTGATGTCCTCATCAAAAGGAGCATGTGTCAACTTATCTTTCAATACCGTGAAGGCTTCTTCCTGTGCGGTACCCCAAAGAAAAGGCACATCTTTCTTTGTAAGCTCATTGAGAGGTGCAGCAATGGTGCTGAAATCTCTCACAAAACGCCTATAGAATCCAGCGAGGCCAAGAAAACTCCTCACTTGTGTGACCGTTTTGGGCTGCGGCCAACTCTCAATAGCTTCAATCTTGGCTTTATCAACTTCAATTCCCTGTGGAGTAACAACATAGCCAAGAAAAGATACTCGGTCGGTGCAAAAGGTGCACTTCCCAAGGTTACCAAACAAACGTGCATCACGTAGAGCAATAAAAACAGCACGTAAATGTTCCAAATGTTCTTCCAAAGATCTTCTATAAATCAGTATATCATCAAAATAGACTACCACAAATCGTCCAATGAAAGCACGTAAAACTTCGTTCATTAGTCTCATGAAAGTACTAGGCGCATTAGTTAACCCAAAAGGCATGACTAACCACTCATATAATCCAAACTTAGTTTTAAATGCTGTTTTCCATTCATCCCCCAATTTCATACGAATTTGATGGTATCCACTACGCAAATCAACTTTGGAGAATATTGTAGAGCCACTCAATTCATCAAGCATATCATCTAGCCTAGGAATAGGATGACGATAACGAATAGTAATATTATTAATGCCTCTACAATCAACACACATACGCGATGTACCATCCTTTTTCGGCACTAGAATAATAGGAACAGCACAAGGACTAAGGGATTCGCGTATATAACCTTTGTCGAGAAGCTCTTGTACTTGACGCATAATCTCCTTCGTCTCCTCTGGATTGGTACGGTATGGCGCACGGTTTGGCAGTGAAGCACCGGGAATTAAGTCGATCTGATGCTCAATCCCTCGAATAGGTGGTAATCCCCGTGGCACGTCTTGTGGAAAGACGTCAGCGAACTCCTGCAAAATGTTTGTGATAGCAGGAGGCAAAGAGGAAGGCACCTCCTCGAATGAAAATAATGCCTCTTTGCACACAAAAGCATAGCAAACAGATTTGCTGAAATCTAGCTCATCAATATCAGATTTGGTGGCAAATAAACATGCACTTTTCAATTTAATTTCAGAAGCAACACTAGATGGTTTATTATTAGGCTTCATTTGTTGCTCAAATTCTTTTGCCACAATCTGATTTTCACTCTTATTCTTCTCTTGTTTTGCTTTATTAGCTCTATTAATATCATCTTTCAAAATAGAATCAGGAGTCATAGGAAGCAAAGTAATATTTTTATCCTTATGAACAAGAGTATACTGATTGTTTCTACCATGGTGTACAGAATTTTTATCAAATTGCCATGGTCTACCAAGTAATAAGGAACATGCTTGCATAGGTACCACATCACAATCAACATAATCAGCATATGTAGAGATACTAAAATGCACATGAACAATACGTGTTACCTTAACCTTGCCGCTGTTGTGAACCATTGGATGTAGTAAGGATGTGGATGTGGTCTTGTGGTGAGAGAAAGCTTCTCCACCATCTCCATGCTAGCCAAGTTGTTGCAGCTCCCTCCATCTATGATGACGCGCACAGAACGTTCTTTCACAACTCCCTTGGTATGGAACAAATTGTGCCTCTGATGTTGCTCAGCTTGTGTGACCTGCACACTCAAAACACGTTGAGCAACTAAACATTCATACCTGTCAGCGTCTTCAGGAGCCATGTATTGCGTCTCATGATCAAAATCATCTCCACCATGTTCTTCACGTGTAATAAGAGCCAAAGTCTCCTCATCATAGTTACTAGCGGACTCATATCCACCATCCGCGGTAGCAATCATCACACGCGGAGATTTGCATTCTCTCGCATAATGACCTCCTCCCTTACAACGACGACAATAATATCACTTGTGTGCCCTGTTGATGCCATGGAAGAATAAGAACTCTATGCAGGCCCAGCAGGTGCGCTCTTGGCAGATAATGGTGGTTGTGCCTGTTTTCTTGTATCACGACTGGAGGAGGCACGTGATTGAGGTGCTGGTGCAGTTGAAGTAGAAGATGCACGCGGTGTCCATGATGAAGGTCGGCCTGCAGAAAAGTTAGTTCGCGCCAATGCTTGTCGATCTTGCACTTCACGTTCAGCTTTACAAGCAAGATGGAATAAACGAGTGATATTAGTATACTCCTTATAGTCTAGAATGGTCTAAATCTCTCTATTTAATCCACCCAGAAAACGTGCAAGCATAGCTTCATTCTCCTCAACAATACCACATCTAATCATGCCAGTTTGTAATTCCTGATAATATTCTTCTACATAATTTTTTCCTTGTCTTAAGCGCTGTAATTTTTGAAGCAATTCACGTTGATAATATGGTGGAACCCAACGAGTACGCATAGCAGTTTTCAAAGCAGCCCAAGTAGTTGGAATAGGATATAATCTACAATGTTCAGACCACCATACACATGCAAAACTAGTGAAAGCACAAACAGCAGCAGCAACTCGTCTCTCCTCAGGATATTGTAAACATGTAAATCGTTGTTCAGTTTCTAACTCCCAAGTAAGATATATATCAGGAACATATCTACCCTCAAATGGTGGAATATTCAATTTCAGTTTAGGAATATGGACATCATCTCGTACCTGAGGTGGTGGTGCAGGCCTACCATTACGAATATATACCTGAGGTCGACCTGCTGGTGGTGGTACAGGTGGCTGCACGTAGTGTTGATTTTGATCAACCTCATCCTCATAATCTCCCACATAATCATCCTCCTCCACATCAGCAGCAGGAGCCACAGAAGTATCAACAGCAGCACCAACAGTTTGGCCAAACGCAAGAGGAACACAGCTTGCTCGGCGGAGGTCTGCTTCGCGACGTGGAGGTAGTCGTTGTTGTTGTTGTTGGAGAGGTGCGTTAGGTGCAGCGGGTGGTGGTGGTGGAAGACGCGCGAGCAATTCATTAAACTTGTTATCGAGCTTTGTTTCGAACGTCTTCTCAAGGCCAGTGATCTTCTCCATGGCCTCTTCAAAATTGTTCAGCACATCTTGCACCTGTTCAGTCATCATTTGCTGAAACTTATCATGAAGCTCCTTGTTCGATAAATTCTCCCAGTCAATCTCGTCGGCTTGTGATCCTGGCATGGTTAGCAGCAATAGAAACACACAAGAATATGATCCTACAGACTACTAAGAAGTGGTGGTGGTGTATCACAAATCCGTCAAGCAAATCTCAAATTCTTACCAGTTCTTACCCAGCAGCAGGCGGTGATCGGCAACCGTTGTAGTCAAAAACTCTCAAAGCTTGGATAGAGCGATTACCAGGGAGAGTCAAACACACGACGTAGATGTATGTGGAGCTGGGAAGGCTTATAGTATTGATGAGGACATCAATACAATTGTTACACCCACAGCCCCTGCTGCTATACATACTGGACCAATTACTAGAGCTCGTGCACGCCAACTAAATTACCAGGTACTTTCGTTTCTTGGTAATGATTCTAATGTTCATGAGAATATGATGCTGCCTAAATTGGATACATTTGTTTTGCTTACAAATGAAGGGCCTAGCTTGGAGAAGGATGAACATTGGAGCAAGAACAAGCATGGAGATGATGGCATGCGCAAGGGAAACAAGAACGGAGTTACAAGTGATGATTTCAGGACTTTGAAGCCACCATAATGGGTGCATGAAGCCTTGGACGAAATATACAAGACGCCACTTCATAAATTTCGTCCCGAGGCTATTTTAGGTGCTGCGTCACCTTATTATTGGGCCAGGCCCATGTAATTTCGAAATACATAAGTATAGGCTATTTTTAGAGTCCGTATGTGTGGGGAAACAAGAGATAGGGTTGATTTCGGACCCCTCCACCAAGGGCCACGAAATTCCCCCCCTCTTCCTCCATATATACAGCCCTTAGGGCATCGTTTAGACTTTGGGTTTTGTTTAGATTAAAAGTTCGCCATAGGTGCAACTTCGCGTACTTCGTCTGTGTTCAACGACCAGACAAAGGCGTCACAGAACCCCACCTTGATCAATAAAGCTTTCATCTTATATTCGCAATATCCAGATTGCAATCTTAGTTTCTTGCTTGTTCTTCGATTGCTCGCAGGAAACAGACCCTCGTGGTCAGGTTGATCGTGCTCCGGCGTGGTCAATAACCTCTCGGAGTTGGTTTAGCGATTGCTAAGGCGCGACGTCCTCGCACGTTCGTAGTCGGATCGTCAAAGTCGACTTCCACCAAAGCGATATCCATCATCTCATCGAAAGATCGGGACCCTCGCCTCTATCAAGTGGTATCAGAGCTTTGTCGATCGCGGGAGACGTGCCACCACCTTTGCAAATACCACAACCGTCACGAGAGGTGCACAAACATCCAAATGCACATGATCAGGTTAATGTATCTATACCACCATTTAATGGCCGTTTTAAACCTGCTTTATATATTGAATGGGAGTTCGACATAAAAAATATATTTGCTTCCCATAATTTCAATGAACATAAAAAGGTTAAGGTTGCGGTTGGTTCTTTCACTGGTTATGCTTTGGTTTGGTGGAGTGAATATTGTCGGTTACACCCTGATTATATACCTACTACTTGGGATGATTTGAAACTTGCCATGCGACATACTTTCGTCCCTGCTTATTATACTCGTGACATGATTAAGAAGTTGCAACACTTAAAACAAGGTAGTGAAACTGTAACAAAATATTATGATGATTTACAAACTACCTTGTTGCATTCCTCTTTAGAAGAAAGTGAAGATGATTTTATGGATAGATTTTGGGGAGATTAAACCGTGATATTCAAGAGATACTAATTCATGAAGAGTGTTATCCTATGGACCATTTGTTTCATCTTGCTTGCAAAGCTGAACAGGAAATAAAACGACGTGTTGGCCACGAGGAGAACAAGCGCACGGTGCACATTCCAAGAGTTGATATGATTGTTCCTTCAACTACTAGGCATACTATGACAACCACATCCGTTGTTGTCAGGACTACATCACCTCCACCATGTGACACATCGCCCCCGAGAGTGGCTACATCATCTGAGTTGATCATAAGAGGTAATGACAAAGGTACTTATCTTCCATCTCTACATGAGAATGATGAATGCCTTGTCAATTTGAATGCACCATCTGATGAGCTACCCACTACTTTGATCACACCACCTATTTTAGAGGACTACGTTGATAATTTGACTTTGCCATGTGATCAAACAACTGAAATACCAACAATTTTGAGTGCACCCATTGAATTAACTATTGATGCAAAAGAATCAATGTTTAATCATTTTGATATGACCTCTAATCTTGGTGATGATTCTGTGTTGAATGACTTATTGCATGTTTGCTTATTTAAGCATGTTGTAGCATGTAAATTTGATGCAAGTAAGGTTTATTCACCAATGTTGGGATGGTTTAATGATGAACATTGTCAATCTTTTGAAATGAATAAGAGCTTCACTTATATGTGCAAACTGAGTTGCAATATTTTCATGCATTCTACTTCTTGTGCTAATTTTTTGGCTTTAGATTTTATGAACTATGCAAGTTACTCATCTATTCATGTGTCATATATGCAAAAATCAAGGGAAGTAAAAATGGATGACATATACATATACAACATGTACACCTTGTCTCTTTTGTTAGCCACATTTCAGATTAAGCAACGCCGAGGACGGCTTTATTTTCAAGAAGGGGAGGATGATGAGGACATGACTACCTTGGATATGACCAAAAATATTGCATATATGCATATTTGTCAGGTGATTTCTAGTGCAAACTATTCAATAATCTATTTATGTTACCCAGAACAAAAATACTTCACACACTTTTGTGTTTTGTCTAATTGCAGGTGTATGGGACATTTGTACAATCCACATATGAAGATAAGGAAGAAAGAGATGTTTATTTGCTGTCCAAAAAGTTCTCTCACGTCACTTTTGGCCCAAGAGAAGATAGAGTCCAAGTCTCTCACGTTCTGGATTCAGATTCGGACTGCACAGACATACCTGACTCAAAACGCACACAAGTTTTTCATACGGACTCCGAATTGGGTGATTCTTTTTTTGTTGTAAACTAGATTTCGTGCACTTTCCAACCCAATTGGAATCACCTTCAAATTCGTCCGGAGCGTTGAGTTGTGGACGAAACAATCTGATGCTGTAGCAGAATCCGAGTCAAACTACAAGTCCAAAGGTGTTACATCACCTCCACTTGGGCCCATTGGCCTTGTACGACCTAGATTTAGTTTTAGGCTGCCTTGGGACGTCCTCCCACCTCCTTGGCCGCCACCCCTTGCTCCTATATAATTAGATCCATCTAGTAGCTTTTCCTTGGGATTTGTTTAGTTAAAAGTTAGCCATTGCAACTTCGTGTACTTCGTTTGTGTCCAACGACCAGACCAAGACCGCTTACGGATCCCCACCTTTATCAATACTTCATATATATTCGCAATATTCAGATTGCCTTTATCATATTCTTGCTCGTTCTTCGATTGCTTGCAGGAATAGACCTTCGTGGTCAGGTTGATCGTGCTCCGGCGTGGTCAATAACCTCAGGAGATTGGTTTAGCGATTGCTAAGGCGCAACGTCGTGCACGTTTGTAGTCGGATCGTCAAAGTCGTCTCCACCAAATCGGTAGTATCATCTCATCGAAAGATTGGGACACCCCGCCTCTATCATATAGGAGCAAGGGGTGGCGGCCAAGGAGGTGGGAGGACGTCCCAAGGCAGCCTAAAACTAAATCTAGGTCGTACAAGGCCAATGGGCCCAAGTGGAGGTGATGTAACACCTTTGGACTTGTAGTTTGACTCGGATTCTGCTGCAGCATCAGATTGTTTCGTCCACAACTCAACGCTCCGGACGAATTTGAAGGTGATTCCAATTGGGTTGGAAAGTGCACGAAATCTAGTTTCCAACAAAAAAAGAATCACCCAATTTGGAGTCCGTATGAAAAACTTGTGTGCGTTTTGAGTCAGGTATGTCTGTGCAGTCCGAATCTGAATCCAGAACGTGAGAGACTTGGACTCTATCTTCTCTTGGGCCAAAAGTGACGTGAGAGAACTTTTTGGACAGTAAATAAACATCTCTTTCTTCTTTATCTTCATATGTGGATTGTACAAATGTCCCATACACCTGCAATTAGACAAAACACAAAAGTGTGTGAAGTATTTTTGTTCTGGATAACATAAATAGATTATTGTATAGTTTGCACTAGAAATCACCTGACAAATATGCATATATGCAATATTTTTGGTCATATCCAAGGTAGTCATGTCCTCATCATCCTCCCCTTCTTGAAAATAAAGCCGTCCTCGGCGTTGCTTAATCTGAAATGTGGCTAACAAAAGAGACAAGGTGTACATGTTGTATATGTATATGTCATCCATTTTTACTTCCCTTGATTTTTGCATATATGACACATGAATAGATGAGTAACTTGCATAGTTCATAAAATCTAAAGCCAAAAAATTAGCACAAGAAGTAGAAGGCATGAAAATATTGCAACTCAGTTTGCACATATAAGTGAAGCTCTTATTCATTTCAAAAGATTGACAATGTTCATCATTAAACCATCCCAACATTGGTGAATAAACCTTACTTGCATCAAACTTACATGCTACAACATGCTTAAATAAGCAAACATGCAATAAGTCATTGGACACAGAATCATCACCAAGATTGGAGGCCATATCAAAATGATTAAACATTAGTTCTTTTGCGTCAACAGTTAATTCAATGGGTGCACTCAAAATTATTGATATTTCAGTTGTTTGATCACATGACGCATTCATGACAGTAACAAGATTCTCTAAAATAGGTGGTGTGCTCAAATCAACAGGTAACTCAATACATGACGCATTCAAGTTAACTAGGCATGCATCATTCTCATGTGAAGTTATATCATCAATACCTTTACTGTTACCTTGTGGCAAAGATGTAGTTGATGTAGGTACGGACGTTGACAATGTACCATACCCTTGAGATGATGTTGCGCTCACAATCCGAGGTGGGGCTGCTCTAGTAGGTGCAATAGTGGAGTAACCAACCGGCGATGGTGAGCATGAACTGGAATAGTAGTTGTTGTAGTCACCCAATGCATCCTCCTGTATCTGTCTCTCAAAGGTACAAGCACGGACATACATACCAGTAATGCAATGAGGAATATACCGAAATCTTGCCTGAATATCATGGTTCAAACCACCAAAAAATCTATTCATTGTATCATCCTCAGATTCTTCTATGTCACAATGATGCATATAAGATTTGAACTCTTGGTAGTAAGCATGAACAGTGTTACTGCCTTGTTTTAATTGCTCCAATTTGCAACGCAATTCACGACGGTAGTAAGGAGGAAAAAATTGTTGTCTCATTACAACTTTCAAAACTTTCCAAGTTGTGGGTTGGTTATCAATGGTTTTCTTACAATGTACACTCCACCAAACAGAAGCAAAACCAGTAAATGCTCTAATGGTAGCTCGTACTCTCTCAAGTTCAGAAAAATCATGGTGACTAAAAACTTGTTCTACTTCAAGCTCCCAAGCTAGATAAATAGCAGGATTAAATCTACCCTCAAATGATGGTAAAGAGATAACCTGACCATATGCTTGTGTGTGTTGTCCCAACTCTTGTGATGGTGAAGATGTGTCCGTCGTCCAAGAACTTCTATCTCTGGAACCTGTCATGATTAGTAGAAACAAGAACCAAAATTCGAGAATAATGTTCCTATGAACTACTAGGATGTGGTTGTAAAGTGCTCACAGTAAAGCAAATATCAATATCTTACAAGTTCTTACCATGCGGCAGGTGGTGACAGGCAACCAGCGGTGTCAAATAACTCTGAAGATTGTGTAAAGCGATTGCCAGGGGAACATGCGTATACACGGTGTAGAAATATGTGGAGCTGGGTTGGCTATATATGGTAGCAAAAGATTAGCAATAATCAATTCAGAGATGCAATGTTGAATAAACGCTCAACGACGGTACTGTGCTGGTCCTAGGCTAGACCGAACTAGAGACGCGAGCCTAGAACACTAATGAGGTCACGTCGTAGCACAACCAGCATCAATGAAGGATACTAAGTAGCTCTGGACAGCAAGATATAAGTGAAGATCACAACGGCAGTAAAGATAATGATGTGAAACAACAGCCAAGCTGTTTTACTGAACAGTGCACAAAACAGATTCCAATCCGAATTCAACTACGAGATTGAGTCTAAAAAGATCCGAATTTTGTTTTTTTTTCTCACACTTTTTTTTCTTTCTCTCCTTTTTTTTCTCTGACTTTTTTTTTCTCTTTTTTCTCTCTCGTTTTTTTCTCTCTTTTTTTCTCCCTCTTTCCAAAACAAACTAGATAAGATGCAGATTGGATCAAGTGAAGATGTGAACGATCTCAACTATTATTATGACAATGAATGGTGGGTAGCACGTGGTGGAAATTGATGGATGGGTAGTGGACAGCGGAAGAGATAATGATGCAGCGGTGGCGTGACTAATGTGAACAGAACTCGAAACTCTAAACGAACTAGACACTAAGACCAGCAACTCGACACGACGATGCAACCGATAATTCAACTATGCAAGCAATGAAAAGAAAATTGCAAAGGCTCAGACTGGCTTGGACCAAGGATGAATAGATCTAACTCTTTTTTGTGGCTTTTTCTTGGACAATAGGTAAGAAAATAAATCTAATCTAGGAAAACTGGAAATTCTCACCGAGCAACCTGAAAACTGATACCACTTGATAGAGGCGGGGTGTCCCGATCTTTCGATGAGATGGTAACTATCGATTTGGTGGAGATGACTTTGACGATCCGACTACAAACGTGCACGATGTTGCGCCTTAGCAATCGCTAAACCAATCTCCAGAGGTTATTGACCACGCCGGTGCACGATCAACCTGACCACGAAGGTCTATTCCTGCAAGCAATCGAAGAACGAGCAAGAATATGATAAAAGCAATCTGAATATTGCAAATATGTATGAAGTATTGATAAAGGTGGGGATCCGTAAGCGGTCTTGGTCTGGTCGTTGGACACAAACGAAGTACACGAAGTTGCAATGGCTAACTTTTAACTAAACAAATCCCAAGGAAAAGCTACTAGATGGATCTATTTATATAGGAGCAAGGGGTGGCGGCCAAGGAGGTGGGAGGACGTCCCAAGGCAGCCTAAAACTAAATCTAGGTCGTACAAGGCCAATGGGCCCAAGTGGAGGTGATGTAACACCTTTGGACTTGTAGTTTGACTCGGATTCTGCTGCAGCATCAGATTGTTTCGTCCACAACTCAACGCTCCGGACGAATTTGAATGTGATTCCAATTGGGTTGGAAAGTGCACGAAATCTAGTTTCCAACAAAAAAAGAATCACCCAATTCGGAGTCCGTATGAAAAACTTGTGTGCGTTTTGAGTCAGGTGTGTCTGTGCAGTCCGAATCTGAATCCAGAACGTGAGAGACTTGGACTCTATCTTCTCTTGGGCCAAAAGTGACGTGAGAGAACTTTTTGGACAGCAAATAAACATATCTTTCTTCCTTATCTTCATACGTGGATTGTACAAATGTCCCATACACCTGCAATTAGACAAAACACAAAAGTGTGTGAAGTATTTTTGTTCTGGATAACATAAATAGATTATTGAATAGTTTGCACTAGAAATCACCTGACAAATATGCATATATGCAATATTTTTGGTCATATCCAAGGTAGTCATGTCCTCATCAAAATCTCTTTAGCACATCTTGCACCTGTCCACTCATCATTTGCTGAAATTTATCATGCAAATTCTTATTCGTCATGTTCTCCCAGTCAGTCTCATCGGCTTGTGATCCTGGCATGGTTAGCAGCAATAGAAACACACAAGAATATGATCCTACAGTGATAGAGGCAAAGGTGTCCCGTCTTTGGATGAGATGATGGATATCGCTTTGGTGGAAGTCGACTTTGACGATCCGACTACGAACGTGTGAGGACGTCGCGCCTTAGCAATCGCTAAACCAACTCCGAGAGGTTATTGACCACGCCGGAGCACGATCAACCTGACCACGAGGGTCTGTTTCCTGCGAGCAAATGAAGAACAAGCAAGAAACTAAGATTGCAATCTGGATATTGCGAATATAAGATGAAAGCTTTATTGATCAAGGTGGGGTTCTGTGACGCCTTTGTCTGGTCGTTGAACACAAACGAAGTACGCGAAGTTGCAGCTATGGCGAACTTTTAATCTAAACAAAACCCAAAGTCTAAACGATGCCCTAAGGGCTGTATATATGGAGGAAGAGGGGGAATTTCGTGGCCCTTGGTGGAGGGGTCCGAAATCAACCCTATCTCTTGTTTCCCCACACATACGGACTCTAAAAATAGCCTATACTTATATATTTCGAAATTACATGGGCCTGGCCCAATAATAAGGTGACGCAGCACCTAAAATAGCCTCGGGACGAAATTTATGAAGTGGCATCTTGTATATTTCGTCCAAGGCTTCATGGACCCATTATGGTGGCTTCAAAGTCCTGAAATCATCACTTGTAACTCCGTTCTTGTTCCCCTTGCGCATGCCATCATCTCCATGCTTGTTCTTGCTCTAATGTTCATCCTTCTCCAAGCTAGGCCCTTCATTTGTAAGCAAAACAAATGTATCCAATTTAGGCAGCATCATATTCTCATGAACATTAGAATCATTACCAAGAAACGAAAGTACCTGGTAATTTAGTTGGCGTGCACGAGCTCTAGTAATTGGTCCAGTATGTATAACAGCAGGGGCTGTGGGTGTAACAATTGTATTGATGTCCTCATCATCCTCCCCTTCTTGAAATGAAGTCGTCCTCGACGGAAGTTCATCTTCCTCACCCAAATAAGGCTTCAAATCTGCAATGTTAAAAGTGGGACTAACCCCAAAATCTGCAGGCAGCTCAAGTTTATATGCATTATCATTTATTTTCTCTAACACCTTAAAGGGACCATCAGCACGTGGCATTAACTTTGATTTGCGCAAATCAGGAAATCTATCCTTACGCAAATGTAACCAAACAAGATCTCCAGGTGCAAACACTACATGTTTTCTACCCTTATCTCCAGCAAGTTTATATTTAGCATTCATGCGCTCAATGTTTTCCTTAGTTAACTCATGCATTTTTAAAATCAATTCAGCACGTTGTTTAGCATCAAAATTAACCTTCTCCGAAGATGGAAGAGGCAACAAATCAATAGGTGCACGAGGTAGGAAACCATACACAACTTCAAAAGGGCACATCTTAGTAGTAGAATGCAATGAACGATTATAAGCAAATTCAATATGAGGCAAGCATTCCTCCCACATTTTCTTATTATTCTTCAAAACAGCCCTAAGCATAGTAGACAACGTTCTATTGACTACTTCAGTTTGTCCATTAGTTTGGGGGTGACAAGTAGAACTAAAAAGCAGTTTAGTCCCCAACTTAGCCCATAAACATCTCCAAAAGTGGCTAAGAAATTTAGTATCACGATCTGAAACAATAGTATTTGGCACACCATGCAAGCGAATAATTTCACGAAAGAACAAATCAGCAACATTAACAGCATCATCGCTTTTATGACATGGTATAAAGTGTGCCATTTTCGAGAATCTATCCACGACAACAAATATGCTATCCCTCCCCTTCTTTGTTCGAGGTAAACCTAAAACAAAGTCCATAGATATATCCTCCCAAGGAACACTAGGTACAGGCAAAGGCATATATAAACCATGAGGATTGAGTCGTGACTTAGCTTTTTGACATGTAGTGCAGCGAGCAATAAAACGCTCAACATCCCGTCTCATCTTTGGCCAAAAGAAATGTGTAGCAAGTACGTCCTCCGTCTTCTTCACGCCAAAGTGTCCCATTAATCCTCCTCCATGCGCCTCCTGCAAAAACAAAAGACGAACGGAGCTAGCTGGAATGCATAGCTTGTTAGCACGAAACACAAATCCATCGTTAACAACAAACTTGTTCCATATTCTTCCTTCTTTACAATTCTGCATTACATCTTTAAAATCAGCATCATGCACATATTGATCTTTGATGGTCTCCAAACCAAATATTTTGAAGTCAAGTTGTGAAAGCATAGTATAGCAACGAGACAATGCATCAGCAATAACATTTTCTTTTCCCTTCTTGTGTTTAATGACATAAGGGAAAGTCTCAATGAATTCAACCCATTTAGCATGTCTACGATTCAGTTTAGCTTGACTTTTAATATGTTTCAAAGATTCATGATCAGAATGTATAACAAATTCTTTGGGCCATAAATAATGTTGCCATGTTTCTAAAGGCCGAACAAGAGCATATAATTCTTTATCATAGGTAGAATAATTCAGACTAGGCCCACTCAATTTTTCAGAAAAGTATGCAACAGGTTTGCCATCTTGTAATAACACACCTCCTAATCCAATTCCACTAGCATCACATTCAAGCTCAAAAGTCTTATTAAAATCAGGAAGTTGGAGTAAAGGAGCATGTGTCAACTTATCTTTCAATACCGTGAAAGCTTCTTCCTGTGCAGTACCCCAAAGAAAAGGCACATCTTTCTTTGTAAGCTCATTGAGAGGTGCAGCAATGGTGCTGACATCTCTCACAAAACGCCTATAGAATCCAGCGAGGCCAAGAAAACTCCTCACTTGTGTGACCGTTTTGGGCTGCGGCCAACTCTCAATAGCTTCAATCTTGGCTTTATCAACTTCAATTCCCTGTGGAGTAACAACATAGCCAAGAAAAGATACTCGGTCGGTGCAAAAGGTGCACTTCCCAAGGTTACCAAACAAACGTGCATCACGTAGAGCAATAAAAACAGCACGTAAATGTTCCAAATGTTCTTCCAAAGATCTGCTATAAATCAATATGTCATCAAAGTAAACTACCACAAATCGTCCAATGAAAGCACGTAAAACTTCGTTCATTAATCTCATGAAAGTACTAGGTGCATTAGTTAACCCAAAAGGCATGACTAACCACTCATATAATCCAAACTTAGTTTTGAATGCTGTTTTCCATTCATCTCCCAATTTCATACGAATTTGATGGTATCCACTACGTAAATCAACTTTGGAGAATATTGTAGAGCCACTCAATTCATCAAGCATATCTTCTAGCCTAGGAATAGGATGACGATAACGAATAGTAATATTATTAATGCCTCTACAATCAACACACATACGTGATGTACCATCCTTTTTCGGCACTAGAATAATAGGAACAGCACAAGGACTAAGGGATTCGCGTATATAACCTTTGTCGAGAAGCTCTTGTACTTGACGCATAATCTCCTTCGTCTCCTCTGGATTGGTACGGTATGGTGCATGGTTTGGCAGTGAAGCACCGGGAATTAAGTCAATCTGATGCTCAATCCCTCGAATAGGCGGTAATCCCGGTGGCACGTCTTGTGGAAAAACATCAGCGAACTCCTGCAAAATGTTAGTGACAGCAGGAGGCAAAGAGGAAGGCACGTCCTCGAATGAAAATAATGCCTCTTTGCACACAAAAGCATAGCAAACAGATTTGCTGAAATCTAGCTCATCAATATCAGATTTGGTGGCAAATAAACATGCACTTTTCAATTTAATTTCAGAAGCAACACTAGATGGTTTATTATTAGGCTTCATTTGTTGCTCAAATTCTTTTGCCACAATCTGATTTTCACTCTTATTCTTCTCCTGTTGTGCTTTATTAGCTCTATTAATATCATCTTTCAAAATGGAATCAGGAGTCAGAGGAAGCAAAGTAATATTTTTATCCTTATGAACAAGAGTATAGTGATTGTTTCTACCATGGTGTACAGAATTTTTATCAAATTGCCATGGTCTACCAAGTAATAAGGAACATGCTTGCATAGGTACCACATCACAATCAACATAATCAGCATAGGTAGAGATACTAAAATGCACACGAACAGTACGTGTTACCTTAACCTTGCCGCTGTTGTTGAACCATTGGATGTAGTAAGGATGTGGATGTGGTCTTGTGGTGAGAGAAAGCTTCTCCACCATCTCCATGCTAGCCAAGTTGTTGCAGCTCCCTCCGTCTATTATGACGCGCACAGAACGTTCCTTCACAACTCCCTTGGTATGGAACAAATTGTGCCTCTGATTTTGCTCAGCTTGTGTGACCTGCACACTCAAAACACGTTGAACAACTAAACATTCATACCTGTCAGCGTCTTCAGGAGCCATGTATTGCGTCTCATGATCAGAATCATCTCCACCATGTTCTTCACGTGTAATAAGAGCCAATGTCTCCTCATCATAGTCACTAGCGGACTCATATCCACCATCCGCGGTAGCAATCATCACACGCGGAGATTTGCATTCTCTCGCATAATGACCTCCTCCCTTACAACGACGACAAATAATATCACTTGTGTGCCCTGTTGATGCCATAGAAGAAGAAGAACGCTGTGCAGGCCCCGCAGGTGCGCTCTTGGCAGATAATGGTGGTTGTGCCTGTTTTCTTGTATCACGGCTGGAGGTGGCACCGGATGGAGGTGCTGGTGCAGTTGAAGTAGAAGATGCACGTGGTGTCCATGATGAAGGTCGGCCTGCAGAAAAGTTAGTTCGCCCCAATGCTTGTCGATCCTGCACTTCACGTTCAGCTTTACAAGCAAGATGGAATAAACGAGTGATATTAGTATACTCCTTATAGTCTAGAATGGTCTGAATCTGTCTATTTAATCCACCCAGAAAACGTGCAAGCATAGCTTCATTCTCCTCAACAATACCACATCTAATCATGCCAGTTTGTAATTCCTGATAATATTCTTCTACAGAATTTTTCCCTTGTCTTAAACGCTGCAATTTTTGAAGCAATTCACGTTGATAATATGGTGGAACCCAACGCGTACGCATAGCAGTTTTCAAAGCAGCCCAAGTAGTTGGACTAGGATATAATCTACAATGTTCAGACCACCATACACATGCAAAACTAGTGAAAGCACAAACAGCAGCAGCAACTCGTCTCTCCTCAGGATATTGTAAACATGTAAATCGTTGTTCAGTTTCTAACTCCCAAGTAAGATATATATCAGGAACATATCTACCCTCAAATGGTGGAATATTCAATTTCAGTTTAGGAATATGGACATCATCGCGTACCTGAGGTGGTGGTGCAGGCCTACCATTACGAATATATACCTGAGGTCGACCTGCTGGTGGTGGTACAGGTGGCTGCACGTAGTGTTGATTTTGATCAACCTCATCCTCATAGTCTCCCACATAATCATCCTCCTCCGCATCAGCAGCAGGAGCCACAGAAGTATCAACAGCAGCACCAACAGTTTGGCCAAACGCAAGAGGAACACGGCTTGCTCGGCGGAGGTCTGCTTCGCGACGTGGAGGCAGTCGTTGTTGTTGTTGGAGAGGTGCGTTAGCTGCAGCGGGTGGTGGTGGTGGAAGACGCGCGAGCAATTCATTAAACTTGTTATCGAGCTTTGTTTCGAACGTCTTCTCAAAGCCAGTGATCTTCTCCATGGCCTCTTCAAAATTGTTCAGCACATCTTGCACCTGTTCAGTCATCATTTGCTGAAACTTATCATGAAGCTCCTTGTTCGATAAATTCTCCCAGTCAATCTCGTCGGCTTGTGATCCTGGCATGGTTAGCAGCAATAGAAACACACAAGAATATGATCCTACAGACTACGAACAAGTGGTGGTGGTGGGTGTCACAAATCCGTCAAGCAAATCTCAAATTCTTACCAGTTCTTACCCAGCAGCAGGCGGTGATCGGCAACCGTTGTAGTCAAAAACTCTCAAAGCTTGGATAGAGCGATTACCAGGGAGAGTCAAACGCACGACGTAGATGTATGTGGAGTTGGGAAGGCTTATAATATGGTAGCAAAAAGGGTCAGCAATAATCAATTCAGAGATGCAAAGTTGAATAAACGCTCAACGACGGTACTGTGCTGGTCCTAGGCTAGACTGTGCTAGAGACGCGAGCCTAGAACACTAACAAAATCACGGCGCGGCACGTAAACAAGGGAAAAGCACACTCTGAATTTATTTTTTCGCTTTTTTTTCTTTCTTTTTCTTTTTTTTGCGCTTTTTTTTTGCGCTGCTTTTTTTTTGCGAAAAATCACTATAATGGCGAGTGTCTCAAAACTCTTCCTAGCTCAAACTGACAGGATGGGCACGAAATTTTTTCGACCAATTTTTTTTTTTCGACTGCCCGGACCCAAAAACTGGAAACGGGTCAAAAAAACTTCCTATAATGGCACCTGTCTCAAAACACTCAGAAACACCTAAAAATAGGATAGCCAGAATTTTTTTCGAAAAATGCGTTTTCGAAAAATTTTGGGCCTAAACGGAGCGTGGCCACCCGACGCGGAGATTTGCATTCCCTCGCATAATGACCTCCTCCCTTACAACGACGACAAATAATATCACTTGTGTGCCCTGTTGATGCCATGGAAGAAGAAGAACGCTGTGCAGGCCCCGCAGGTGCGCTCTTGGCAGATAATGGTGGTTGTGCCTGTTTTCTTGTATCACGGCTGGAGGTGGCACCGGATGGAGGTGCTGGTGCAGTTGAAGTAGAAGATGCACGTGGTGTCCATGATGAAGGTCGGCCTGCAGAAAAGTTAGTTCGCCCCAATGCTTGTCGATCCTGCACTTCACGTTCAGCTTTACAAGCAAGATGGAATAAACGAGTGATATTAGTATACTCCTTATAGTCTAGAATGGTCTGAATCTCTCTATTTAATCCACCCAAAAAACGTGCAAGCATAGCTTCATTCTCCTCAACAATACCACATCTAATCATGCCAGTTTGTAATTCCTGATAATATTCTTCTACAGAATTTTTCCCTTGTCTTAAACGCTGCAATTTTTGAAGCAATTCATGTTGATAATATGGTGGAACCCAACGCGTACGCATAGCAGTTTTCAAAGCAGCCCAAGTAGTTGGAATAGGATATAATCTACAATGTTCAGACCACCATACACATGCAAAACTAGTGAAAGCACAAACGGCAGCAGCAACTCGTCTCTCCTCAGGATATTGTAAACATGTAAATCGTTGTTCAGTTTCTAACTCCCAAGTAAGATATATATCAGGAACATATCTACCCTCAAATGGTGGAATATTCAATTTCAGTTTAGGAATATGGACATCATCTCGTACCTGAGGTGGTGGTGCAGGCCTACCATTACGAATATATACATGAGGTCGACCTGCTGGTGGTGGTGCTGGTGGCTGCTCGTAGTTCTGATTTTGATCAACCTCATCCTCATAATCGCCCGCATACTCATCATCCTCCTGGGTACCAGCAGGAGCAGTAGCAGGAGCCAAAGAAACACCAACAGCAGTACCAGCAGCACCAGAATTTTGTCCTGGCACAATAGGAACACGCTGTGCTCGTCCATACTGATTCGGAAGGGGGCGTAGTTGTTGTTGTTGCAGAGGTGCGACAGGTGCAGCCGGTGGTGGAAGACGCGCAAGCAGTTCATTAAATCTGTTATCGAGCTTTGTTTCGAACGTCTTCTCAAGGCCAGTGATCTTCTCCATGGCCTCTTCAAAATTGTTTAGCACATCTTGTACCTGTTCAGTCATCATTTGCTGAAACTTATCATGAAGCTCCTTGTTCGATAAGTTCTCCCAGTCAATCTCGTCGGCTTGTGATCCTGGCATGGTTAGCAGCAATAGAAACACACAAGAATATGATCCTACAGACTATTAAGAAGTGGTGGTGGTGTATCACAAATCCGTCAAGCAAATCTCAAATTCTTACCAGTTATTACCCAGCAGCAGGCGGTGATCGGCAACCGTTGTAGTCAAAAACTCTCAAAGCTTGGATAGAGCGATTACCAGGGAGAGTCAAACACACGAGGTAGATGTATGTGGAGCTGGGAAGGCTTATAGTATGGTAGCAAAAAGGGTCAGCAATAATCAATTCAGAGATGCAAAGTTGAATAAACGCTCAACGACGGTACTGTGCTGGTCCTAGACTAGACTGTGCTAGAGACGCGAGCCTAGAACACCAACAAAATCACGGCGCGGCACGTAAACAAGGGAAAAGCACACTCTAAATTTTTTTTTCGCTCTTTTTTTTTTGCGCTGCTTTTTTTTGCGCTGCTTTTTTTTTTGCGAAAAATCACTATAATGGCGAGTGTCTCAAAACTCTTCTTAGCTCAAACTGACAGGATGGGCACGAAATTTTTTCGACCAATTTTTTTTTTTTTGACTGCCCGGACCCAAAAACTGGAAACGGGTCAAAAAAAACTTCCTATAATGGCACCTGTCTCAAAACACTCAGAAACACCTAAAAATAGGATAGCCAGAAATTTTTTCGAAAAATGCGTTTTCGAAAAATTTTGGGCCTAAACGGAGCGTGGCTACCCGACTCTTTTTTTTCTTTTTTTTCCGAAACCTACTCCGGCAAGGAAACACGAATCGCAATCTAGATGGATCTCGAAAACAAACCTAATATGCAAGGAACTCGGATTGGTGGTGGATATATGGTGGTGGTATATGGCAGCGGTGGTGGTAGCGGTGGTAGTATATGGATATGGATATGAATCGGTGGTGGTATATGAATCGGTGGTGGTATATCGATACGGATTCGGAGCGGTGGCGGATAAGCGGTGGAGGTAGATGGCAGGGGCGATGATGATGGTGCGGCGGCGGCGTGACAACTTATGACCAGAACTCGAAACTCTAAAAGACTAGACTCTAAGACCAGCAACTAGACACGACGATGCAACCGCAAATTCAACAAAGCAAAACCCTAAAAAGATTATGCAAACGCTCAGATTGGTTCGGATATGATGAACTAACCCTAATTTTTTTGTGGCTTTTTCGTGGACTGTAGGTATGAAGAACAGACTCGATCTAAACTACGAAAAACTGTAAAATCTCACCGAGCAACCTGGAAATCTGATACCACTTGATAGAGGCAAAGGTGTCCCGTCTTTCGATGAGATGATGGATATCGCTTTGGTGGAAGTCGACTTTGACGATCCGACTACGAACGTGTGAGGACGTCGCGCCTTAGCAATCGCTAAACCAACTCCGGGAGGTTATTGACCACGCCGGAGCACGATCAACCTGACCACGAGGGTCTGTTTCCTGCGAGCAAACGAAGAACAAGCAAGAAACTAAGATTGCAATCTGGATATTGCGAATATAAGATGAAAGCTTTATTGATCAAGGTGGGGTTCTGTGACGCCTTTGTGTGGTCGTTGAACACAAACGAAGTACGCGAAGTTGCAGCTATGGCGAACTTTTAATCTAAACAAAACCCAAAGTCTAAACGATGCCCTAAGGGCTGTATATATGGAGGAAGAGGGGGGAATTTCGTGGCCCTTGGTGGAGGGGTCCGAAATCAACCCTATCTCTTGTTTCCCCACACATACGGACTCTAAAAATAGCCTATACTTATATATTTCGAAATTACATGGGCCTGGCCCAATAATAAGGTGACGCAGCACCTAAAATAGCCTCGGGACGAAATTTATGAAGTGGCATCTTGTATATTTCGTCCAAGGCTTCATGCACCCATTATGGTGGCTTCAAAGTCCTGAAATCATCACTTGTAACTCCGTTCTTGTTCCCCTTGCGCATGCCATCATCTCCATGCTTGTTCTTGCTCCAATGTTCATCCTTCTCCAAGCTAGGCCCTTCATTTGTAAGCAAAACAAATGTATCCAATTTAGGCAGCATCATATTCTCATGAACATTAGAATCATTACCAAGAAACGAAAGTACCTGGTAATTTAGTTGGCGTGCACGAGCTCTAGTAATTGGTCCAGTATGTATAACAGCAGGGGCTGTGGGTGTAACAATTGTATTGATGTCCTCATCATACAGACTACTAACAAGAGGTGGTGGTGGGTGTCACAAATCCGTCAAGCAAATCTCAAATTCTTACCAGTTCTTACCCAGCAGCAGGCGGTGATCGGCAACCGTTGTAGTCAAAAACTCTCAAAGCTTGGATAGAGCGATTACCAGGGAGAGTCAAACGCACGACGTAGATGTATGTGGAGCTGGGAAGGCTTATAATATGGTAGCAAAAAGGGTCAGCAATAATCAATTCAGAGATGCAAAGTTGAATAAACGCTCAACGACGGTACGGTGCTGGTCCTAGGCTAGACTGTGCTACAGACGCGAGCCTAGAACACCAACAAAATCACGGCGCGGCACGTAAACAAGGGATAAGCACACTCTGAATTTTTTTCGCTCTTTTTTTTGCGCTGCTTTTTTTTGGCGCTGCTTTTTTTTTGCGAAAAATCACTATAATGGCGAGTCTCTCAAAACTCTTCCCAGGTCAAACTGACAGGATGGGCACGAAATATTTTCGACCAATTTTTTTTTTTCGACTGCCCGGACCCAAAAACTGGAAACGGGTCAAAAAAACGTCCTATAATGGCACCTGTCTCAAAACACTCAGAAACACCTAAAAATAGGATAGCCAGAATTTTTTTCGAAAAATGCGTTTTCGAAAAATTTTGGGCCTAAACGGAGGGTGGTTTCCGGACTCTTTTTTTTTCCGAAACCTAATCCGGCAAGGAAACACGAATCGGAAACTAGATGGATCTTGAAAACAAACCTAATATGCAAGGAACTCGGATTGATGGTGGATATATGGTGGTGGTATATGGCAGCGGTGGTGGTAGCGGTCGTAGTATATGGATATGGATCGGTGGTGGTATATGGATACGGATTGGTGGTGGTATATGGATACGGATTCGGAGCGGTGGTGGTAGATGGCAGGGGCGATGATGATGGTGCGGCGGTGGCGTGGCAACTTATGACCAGAACTCGAAACTCTAAAAGACTAGACTCTAAGACCAGCAACTAGACCGACGATGCAACCGCAAATTCAACAAAGCAAAACCCTAAAAAGATTATGCAAAGGCTCAGATTGGTTCGGATATGATGAACTAACCCTATTTTTTTGTGTGGCTTTTTCGTGGACTGTAGGTATGAAGAACAGACTCGATCTAAACTACGAAAAACTGTAAAATCTCACCGAGCAACCTGGAAATCTGATACCACTTGATAGAGGCAAAGGTGTCCCGTCTTTCGATGAGATGATGGATATCGCTTTGGTGGAAGTCGACTTTGACGATCCGACTACGAACGTGCGAGGACGTCGCGCCTTAGCAATTGCTAAACCAACTCCGAGAGGTTATTGACCACGCCGGAGCACGATCAACCTGACCACGAGGGTCTGTTTCCTGCGAGCAAACGAAGAACAAGCAAGAAACTAAGATTGCAATCTGGATATTGCGAATATAAGATGAAAGCTTTATTGATCAAGGTGGGGTTCTGTGACGCCTTTGTCTGGTCGTTGAACACAAACGAAGTACGCGAAGTTGCAGCTATGGCGAACTTTTAATCTAAACAAAACCCAAAGTCTAAACGGTGCCCTAAGGGCTGTATATATGGAGGAAGAGAGGGGGAATTTCGTGGCCCTTGGTAGAGGGGTCCGAAATCAACCCTATCTCTTGTTTCCCCACACATACGGACTCTAAAAATAGCCTATACTTATGTATTTCGAAATTACATGGGCCTGGCCCAATAAAAAGGTGACGCAACACCTATAATAGCCTCGGGACGAAATTTATGAAGTGGCATCTTGTATATTTCGTCCAAGGTTTCATGCACCCATTATGGTGGCTTCAAAGTCCTGAAATCATCACTTGTAACTCCGTTCTTGTTCCCCTTGCGCATGCCATCATCTCCATGCTTGTTCTTGCTCCACTGTTCATCCTTCTCCAAGCTAGGCCCTTCATTTGTAAGCAAAACAAATGTATCCAATTTAGGCAGCATCATATTCTCATGAACATTAGAATCATTACCAAGAAACGAAAGTACCTGATAATTTAATTGGCGTGCGCGAGCTCTAGTAATTGGTCCCCTATATGTAGCAGTAGGGGCTGTGGGTGTAACAATGGTATTGATGTCCTCATCACGGGGCCTGCCTTCCTTCGCGTGTTCTGTCCTGCTGATGGCCCAGCGGATGGTTGGGTTAATTGAAGCACAAAGGTACCTGGTTCCATAGGCAACTTGACGGCAGCGCGCTTTGACAAGTCATCAGCAATGTTGTTCTCTACTCAGGGAACATGCTCTGCTTGTAGACAATCAAAACACTCCTTCAACTTCCTCACTTCATCCACATAGGCCTCCATCAACGGGCTCTGGTAATCCTTGTTAACTTGCTTGACGACAAGTTGCGAATCACCCCTGATGATGAGCTTCCCGATTCTGAGGTCTGCCGCGATCCTGAGACCAGCAAGCAATCCCTCATACTCTGCAGTGTTGTTCGTTGATTTTTCCCGGGGAAAGTGCATCTGGACTACGTACTTGAGGCGCTCTCTGGTGGGTGCGACGAGTAGCACGCCAGCACCAGCACCTTGCAGTGAGAAAGCTCCATCAAAGTACACAATCCAATCACGGCTCGTCTCCTTGCCGGGAAGGGTGGTTTCTTGAA
The DNA here is from genome assembly GCF_018294505.1 of Triticum aestivum. Lineage (NCBI taxonomy): Eukaryota > Viridiplantae > Streptophyta > Magnoliopsida > Poales > Poaceae > Triticum > Triticum aestivum. The sequence continues at coordinate 330,751,477 of NC_057797.1, forward strand.
TCTTGTCGTCGGGCATTGAGGTCCATTCTCCTATGAACTTTTCCAAGGCTCAGCTCTAGATCGTTGAAGTACTTTCAAACTTGAGGCCAAATCTCGACAGTTCCAAGGCCCACTCCACAATCCTCCCGGTTGCATCCGGGTTGTGCAAGATTCGTTGCAAAGGGACGCGGGTGATGACAGTGATCTCATGCGCTTGGGAATAGTGATGCACCGAGGCCATGAGGAGGCCAAAAAGTAGGTTTTGTATACCATAATATCTTGATATAGCCCCCTGCAAGAGGGAACTGACAAAATAAACCGGGTGCTGCATCACCTTCTTCTTCTGTTCGACTTCCCCCACTTGCGCAGACTCTGATGAGGACATCAATACAATTGTTACACCTACAGCCCCTGCTGCTATACATACTGGACCAATTACTAGAGCTCGTGCACGCCAACTAAATTACCAGGTACTTTCGTTTCTTGGTAATGATTCTAATGTTCATGAGAATATGATGCTGCCTAAATTGGATACATTTGTTTTGCTTACAAATGAAGGGCCTAGCTTGGAGAAGGATGAACATTGGAGCAAGAACAAGCATGGAGATGATGGCATGCGCAAGGGGAACAAGAACGGAGTTACAAGTGATGATTTCAGGACTTTGAAGCCACCATAATGGGTGCATGAAGCCTTGGACGAAATATACAAGATGCCACTTCATAAATTTCGTCCCGAGGCTATTTTAGGTGCTGCGTCACCTTATTATTGGGCCAGGCCCATGTAATTTCGAAATACATAAGTATAGGCTATTTTTAGAGTCCGTATGTGTGGGGAAACAAGAGATAGGGTTGATTTCGGACCCCTCCACCAAGGGCCACGAAATTCCCCCCTCTTCCTCCATATATACAGCCCTTAGGGCATCGTTTAGACTTTGGGTTTTGTTTAGATTAAAAGTTCGCCATAGCTGCAACTTCGCGTACTTCGTTTGTGTTCAACGACCAGACAAAGGCGTCACAGAACCCCACCTTGATCAATAAAGCTTTCATCTTATATTCGCAATATCCAGATTGCAATCTTAGTTTCTTCCTTGTTCTTCATTTGCTCGCAAGAAACAGACCCTCGTGGTCAGGTTGATCGTGCTCCGGCGTGGTCAATAACCTCTCGGAGTTGGTTTAGCGATTGCTAAGGCGCGACGTCCTCGCACGTTCGTAGTCGGATCGTCAAAGTCGACTTCCACCAAAGCGATATCCATCATCTCATCGAAAGACGGGACACCTCCGCCTCTATCAAGTGGTATCAGATTTCCAGGTTGCTCGGTGAGATTTTACAGTTTTTCGTAGTTTAGATCGAGTCTGTTCTTCATACCTACAGTCCACGAAAAAGCCACAAAAAAAATTAGGATTAGTTCATCATATCCGAACCAATCTGAGCCTTTGCATAATCTTTTTAGGGTTTTGCTTTGTTGAATTTGCGGTTGCATCGTCGTGTCTAGTTGCTGGTCTTAGAGTCTAGTCTTTTTAGAGTTTCGAGTTCTGGTCATAAGTTGTCACACCGCCGCCGCACCATCATCATCGCCCCTGCCATCTACCACCACCGCTTATCCGCCACCGCTCCGAATCCGTATCCATATACCACCACCAATCCGTGTCCATATACCACCACCGATCCATATCCATATACTACCACCGCTACCACCACCGCTGCCATATACCACCACCATATATCCACCACCAATCCGAGTTCCTTGCATATTAGGTTTGTTTTCGAGATCCATCTAGATTGCGATTCGTGTTTCCTTGCCGGAGTAGGTTTCGGAAAAAAAAAAGAAAAAAAAAGAGTCGGGTAGCCACGCTCCGTTTAGGCCCAAAATTTTTCGAAAACGCATTTTTTGAAAAAAATTCTGGCTATCCTATTTTTAGGTGTTTCTGAGTGCTTTGAGACAGGTGCCATTATAGGAAGTTTTTTTTGACCCGTTTCCAGTTTTTGGGTCCGGGCAGTCGAAAAAAAAAAAATTGGTCGAAAAAATTTCGTGCCCATCCTGTCCGTTTGAGCCAGGAAGAGTTTTGAGACACTCGCCATTATAGTGATTTTTCGCAAAAAAAAAGCAGCGCAAAAAAAAAGAGCGCAAAAAAAAGAGCGAAAAAAAAAATTCAGAGTGTGCTTTTCCCTTGTTTACGTGTCGCGCCGTGATTTTGTTGGTGTTCTAGGCTCGCGTCTCTAGCACAGTCTAGCCTAGGACCAGCACAGTACCGTCGTTGAGCGTTTATTCAACTTTGCATCTCTGAATTGATTATTGCTGACCCTTTTTGCTACCATACTATAAGCCTTCCCAGCTCCACATACATCTACGTCGTGTGTTTGACTCTCCCTGGTAATCGCTCTATCCAAGCTTTGAGAGTTTTTGACTACAACGGTTGCCGATCACCGCCTGCTGCTGGGTAAGAACTGGTAAGAATTTGAGATTTGCTTGACGGATTTGTGATACACCACCACCACTTCTTAGTAGTCTGTAGGATCATATTCTTGTGTGTTTCTATTGCTGCTAACCATGCCAGGATCACAAGCCGACGAGATTGACTGGGAGAACTTATCGAACAAGGAGCTTCATGATAAGTTTCAGCAAATGATGACTGAACAGGTACAAGATGTGCTGAACAATTTTGAAGAGGCCATGGAGAAGATCACTGGCCTTGAGAAGACGTTCGAAACAAAGCTAGATAACAGATTTAATGAACTGCTTGCGCGTCTTCCACAACCGGCTGCACCTGTCGCACCTCTGCAACAACAACAACTACGCCCCCTTCCGAATCAGTATGGACGAGCACAGCGTGTTCCTATTGTGCCAGGACAAAATTCTGGTGCCGCTGTTACTGCTGTTGGTGCTTCTTTGGTTCCTGCTACTGCTCCTGCTGGTACCCAGGAGGATGATGAGTATGCGGGCGATTATGAGGATGAGGTTGATCAAAATCAGATCTACGAGCAGCCACCAGCACCACCACCAGCAGGTCGACCTCAGGTATATATTCGTAATGGTAGGCCTGCACCACCACCTCAGGTACGAGATGATGTCCATATTCCTAAACTGAAATTGAATATTCCACCATTTGAGGGTAGATATGTTCCTGATATATATCTTACTTGGGAGTTAGAAACTGAACAATGATTTACATGTTTACAATATCCTGAGGAGAGACGAGTTGCTGCTGCTGTTTGTGCTTTCACTAGTTTTGCATGTGTATGGTGGTCTGAACATTGTAGATTATATCCTATTCCAACTACTTGGGCTGCTTTGAAAACTGCTATGCGTACGCGTTGGGTTCCACCATATTATCAACGTGAATTGCTTCAAAAATTGCAGCGTTTAAGACAAGGAAAAAATTCTGTAGAAGAATATTATCAGGAATTACAAACTGGCATGATTCGATGTGGTATTGTTGAGGAGAATGAAGCTATGCTTGCACGTTTTCTGCGTGGATTAAATAGAGAGATTCAGACCATTCTAGTCTATAAGGAGTATACTAATATCACTCGTTTATTCCATCTTGCTTGTAAAGCTAAACGTGAAGTGCAGGATCGACAAGCATTGGCGCGAACTAACTTTTCTGCAGGCCGACCTTCCTCATGGATGCCGCGTGCATCTTCTACTTCAACTGCACCAGCACCTCAATCAGGTGCCTCCTACAGCCGTGATACAAGAAAACAGGCACAACCACCATTATCTGCCAAGAGCGCACCTGCTGGGCCTGCACGGAGTTCTTCTTCTTCCATGGCATCAACAGGGCACACAAGTGATATTATTTGTCGTCGTTGTAAGGGAGGAGGTCATTATGCGAGGGAATGCAAATCTCCGCGTGTGATGATTGCTACCGGGGATGGTGGATATGAGTCCGCTAGTGACTATGATGAGGAGACATTGGTTCTTATTACACGTGAAGAACATGGTGGAGATGATTCTGATCATGAGACGCAATACATGGCTCCTGAAGACGCTGACAGGTATGAATGTTTAGTTGCTCAACGTGTTTTGAGTGTGCAGGTCACACAAGCTGAGCAAAATCAGAGGCACAATTTGTTCCATACCAAGGGAGTTGTGAAGGAACATTCTGTGCGCGTCATAATAGATGGAGGGAGCTGCAACAACTTGGCTAGCATGGAGATGGTGGAGAAGCTTTCTCTCACCACAAGACCACATCCACATCCTTACTACCTCCAATGGTTCAACAACAGCGGCAAGGTTAAGGTAACACGTACTGTTCGTGTGCATTTTAGTATCTCTACATATGCTGATTATGTTGATTGTGATGTGGTACCTATGCAAGCATGTTCCTTATTACTTGGTAGACCATGGCAATTTGATAAAAATTCTGTACACCATGGTAGAAACAATCACTATACTCTTGTTCATAAGGATAAAAATATTACTTTGCTTCCTATGACTCCTGATTCCATTTTGAAAGATGATATTAATAGAGCTAATAAAGCACAACAGGAGAAGAATAAGAGTGAAAATCAGATTGTGGCAAAAGAATTTGAGCAACAAATGAAGCCTAATAATAAACCATCTAGTGTTGCTTCTGAAGTTAAATTGAAAAGTGCATGTTTGTTTGCCACCAAATCTGATATTGATGAGCTAGATTTCAGCAAATCTGTTTGCTATGCTTTTGTGTGCAAAGAGGCATTATTTTCATTCGAGGACGTGCCTTCCTCTTTGCCTCCTGCTGTCACTAACATTTTGTAGGAGTTCGCTGACGTTTTTCCACAAGACGTGCCACCGGGATTACCGCCTATTCGAGGGATTGAGCATCAGATTGACTTAATTCCCGGTGCTTCACTGCCAAACCGTGCACCATACCGTACCAATCCAGAGGAGACGAAGGAGATTATGCGTCAAGTACAAGGGCTTCTCGACAAAGGTTATATACGCGAATTCCTTAGTCCTTGTGCTGTTCCTATTATTCTAGTGCCGAAAAAGGATGGTACATCACGTATGTGTGTTGATTGTAGAGGCATTAATAATATTACTATTCATTATTGTCATCCTATTCCTAGGCTAGATGATATGCTTGATGAATTGAGTGTGATGAGGACATCAATACAATTGTTACACCCACAGCCCCTGCTGCTATACATACTGGACCAATTACTAGAGGTCGTGCACGCCAACTAAATTACCAGGTACTTTCGTTTCTTGGTAATGATTCTAATGTTCATGAGAATATGATGCTGCCTAAATTGGATACATTTGTTTTGCTTACAAATGAAGGGTCTAGCTTGGAGAAGGATGAACATTGGAGCAAGAACAAGCATGGAGATGATGGCATGCACAAGGGGAACAAGAACGGAGTTACAAGTGATGATTTCAGGACTTTGAAGCCACCATAATGGGTGCATGAAGCCTTGGACGAAATATACAAGATGCCACTTCATAAATTTCGTCCCGAGGCTATTTTAGGTGCTGCGTCACCTTATTATTGGGCCAGGCCCATGTAATTTCGAAATACATAAGTATAGGCTATTTTTAGAGTCCGTATGTGTGGGGAAACAAGAGATAGGGTTGCTTTCGGACCCCTCCACCAAGGGCCACGAAATTCCCCCCTCTTCCTCCATATATACAGCCCTTAGGGCATCGTTTAGACTTTGGGTTTTGTTTAGATTAAAAGTTCGCCATAGCTGCAACTTCGCGTACTTCGTTTGTGTTCAACGACCAGACAAAGGCGTCACAGAACCCCACCTTGATCAATAAAGCTTTCATCTTATATTCGCAATATCCAGATTGCAATCTTAGTTTCTTGCTTGTTCTTCGTTTGCTCGCAGGAAACAGACCCTCGTGGTCAGGTTGATCGTGCTCCGGCGTGGTCAATAACCTCTCGGAGTTGGTTTAGCGATTGCTAAGGCGCGACGTCCTCGCACGTTCGTAGTCGGATCGTCAAAGTCGACTTCCACCAAAGCGAAATCCACCATCTCATCGAAAGACGGGACACCTTTGCCTCTATCACAGGGGCTGTGGGTGTAACAATTGTATTGATGTCCTCATCATCCTCCCCTTCTCGAAATGAAGTCGTCCTCGACGGAAGTTCATCTTCCTCACCCAAATAAGGCTTCAAATCTGCAATGTTAAAAGTGGGACTAACCCCAAAATCTGCAGGCAGCTCAAGTTTATATGCATTATCATTTATTTTCTCTAACACCTTAAAGGGACCATCAGCACGTGGCATTAACTTTGATTTGCGCAAATCAGGAAATCTATCCTTACGCAAATGTAACCAAACAAGATCTCCAGGTGCAAACACAACATGTTTTCTACCCTTATCTCCAGCAAGTTTATATTTAGCATTCATGCGCTCAATGTTTTCCTTAGTTAACTCATGCATTTTTAAAATCAATTCAGCACGTTGTTTAGCATCAAAATTAACCTTCTCCGAAGATGGAAGAAGCAACAAATCAATAGGTGCACGAGGTAGGAAACCATACACAACTTCAAAAGGGCACATCTTAGTAGTAGAATGCAATGAACGATTATAAGCAAATTCAATATGAGGCAAGCATTCCTCCCACATTTTCTTATTATTCTTCAAAACAGCCCTAAGCATAGTAGACAACGTTCTATTGACTACTTCAGTTTGTCCATCAGTTTGGGGGTGACAAGTAGTACTAAAAAGCAGTTTAGTCCCCAACTTAGCCCATAAACATCTCCAAAAGTGGCTAAGAAATTTAGTATCACGATCTGAAACAATAGTATTTGGCACACCATGCAAGCGAATAATTTCACGAAAGAACAAATCAGCAACATTAACAGCATCATCGCTTTTATGACATGGTATAAAGTGTGCCATTTTCGAGAATCTATCCACGACAATAAATATGCTATCCCTCCCCTTCTTTGTTCGTGGTAAACCTAAAACAAAGTCCATAGATATATCCTCCCAAGGAACACTAGGTACAGGCAAAGGCATATATAAACCATGAGGATTGAGTCGTGACTTAGCTTTTTGACATGTAGTGCAGCGAGCAATAAAACGCTCAACATCCCGTCTCATCTTTGGCCAAAAGAAATGTGTAGCAAGTACGTCCTCCGTCTTCTTCACGCCAAAGTGTCCCATTAATCCTCCTCCATGCGCCTCCTGCAACAACAAAAGACGAACGGAGCTAGCTGGAATGCATAGCTTGTTAGCACGAAACACAAATCCATCGTTAACAACAAACTTGTTCCACATTCTTCCTTCTTTACAATTCTGCATTACATCTTTAAAATCAGCATCATGCACATATTGATCTTTGATGGTCTCCAAACCAAATATTTTGAAGTCAAGTTGTGAAAGCATAGTATAGCGACGAGACAATGCATCAGCAATAACATTTTCTTTTCCCTTCTTGTGTTTAATGACATAAGGGAAAGTCTCAATGAATTCAACCCATTTAGCATGTCTACGATTCAGTTTAGCTTGACTTTTAATATGTTTCAAAGATTTATGATCAGAATGTATAACAAATTCTTTGGGCCATAAATAATGTTGCCATGTTTCTAAAGTCCGAACAAGAGCATATAATTCTTTATCATAAGTAGAATAATTCAGACTAGGCCCACTCAATTTTTCAGAAAAGTATGCAACAGGTTTGCCATCTTGTAATAACACACCTCCTAATCCAATTCCACTAGCATCACATTCAAGCTCAAAAGTCTTATTAAAATCAGGAAGTTGGAGTAAAGGAGCATGTGTCAACTTATCTTTCAATACCGTGAAGGCTTCTTCCTGTGCGGTACCCCAAACAAAAGGCACATCCTTCTTTGTAAGCTCATTGAGAGGTGCAGCAATGGTGCTGAAATCTCTCACAAAACGCCTATAGAATCCAGCGAGGCCAAGAAAACTCCTCACTTGTGTGACCGTTTTGGGCTGCGGCCAACTCTCAATAGCTTCAATCTTGGCTTTATCAACTTCAATTCCCTGTGGAGTAACAACATAGCCAAGAAAAGATACTCGATCGGTGCAAAAGGTGCACTTCCCAAGGTTGCCTCAAACGTGGAATAGGATATAATCTACAATGTTCAGACCACCATACACATGCAAAACTAGTGAAAGCACAAACAGCAGCAGCAACTCGTCTCTCCTCAGGATATTGTAAACATGTAAATCGTTGTTCAGTTTCTAACTCCCAAGTAAGATATATATCAGGAACATATCTACCCTCAAATGGTGGAATATTCAATTTCAGTTTAGGAATATGGACATCATCGCGTACCTGAGGTGGTGGTGCAGGCCTACCAATCGTTGAAGGCTTTTTGTTTGGTAACCTTGGGAAGTGCACCTTTTGCACCGATCGAGTATCTTTTCTTGGCTATGTTGTTACTCCACAGGGAATTGAAGTTGATAAAGCCAAGATTGAAGCTATTGAGAGTTGGCCGCAGCCCAAAACGGTCACACAAGTGAGGAGTTTTCTTGGCCTCGCTGGATTCTATAGGCGTTTTGTGAGAGATTTCAGCACCATTGCTGCACCTCTCAATGAGCTTACAAAGAAGGATGTGCCTTTTGTTTGGGGTACCGCACAGGAAGAAGCCTTCACGGTATTGAAAGATAAGTTGACACATGCTCCTTTACTCCAACTTCCTGATTTTAATAAGACTTTTGAGCTTGAATGTGATGCTAGTGGAATTGGATTAGGAGGTGTGTTATTACAAGATGGCAAACCTGTTGCATACTTTTCTGAAAAATTGACTGGGCCTAGTCTGAATTATTCTACTTATGATAAAGAATTATATGCTCTTGTTCGGACTTTAGAAACATGGCAACATTATTTATGGCCCAAAGAATTTGTTATACATTCTGATCATGAATCTTTGAAACATATTAAAAGTCAAGCTAAACTGAATCGTAGACATGCTAAATGGGTTGAATTCATTGAGACTTTCCCTTATGTCATTAAACACAAGAAGGGAAAAGAAAATGTTATTGCTGATGCATTGTCTCGTCGCTATACTATACTTTCACAACTTGACTTCAAAATATTTGGTTTGGAGACCATCAAAGATCAATATGTGCATGATGCTGATTTTAAAGATGTAATGCAGAATTGTAAAGAAGGAAGAATGTGGAACAAGTTTGTTGTTAACGATGGATTTGTGTTTCGTGCTAACAAGCTATGCATTCCAGCTAGCTCCGTTCGTCTTTTGTTGTTGCAGGAGGCGCATGGAGGAGGATTAATGGGACACTTTGGCGTGAAGAAGACGGAGGACGTACTTGCTACACATTTCTTTTGGCCAAAGATGAGACGGGATGTTGAGCGTTTTATTGCTCGCTGCACTACATGTCAAAAAGCTAAGTCACGACTCAATCCTCATGGTTTATATATGCCTTTGCCTGTACCTAGTGTTCCTTGGGAGGATATATCTATGGACTTTGTTTTAGGTTTACCACGAACAAAGAAGGGGAGGGATAGCATATTTATTGTCGTGGATAGATTCTCGAAAATGGCACACTTTATACCATGTCATAAAAGCGATGATGCTGTTAATGTTGCTGATTTGTTCTTTCGTGAAATTATTCGCTTGCATGGTGTGCCAAATACTATTGTTTCAGATCGTGATACTAAATTTCTTAGCCACTTTTGGAGATGTTTATGGGCTAAGTTGGGGACTAAACTGCTTTTTAGTACTACTTGTCACCCCCAAACTGATGGACAAACTGAAGTAGTCAATAGAACGTTGTCTACTATGCTTAGGGCTGTTTTGAAGAATAATAAGAAAATGTGGGAGGAATGCTTGCCTCATATTGAATTTGCTTATAATCGTTCATTGCATTCTACTACTAAGATGTGCCCTTTTGAAGTTGTGTATGGTTTCCTACCTCGTGCACCTATTGATTTGTTGCCTCTTCCATCTTCGGAGAAGGTTAATTTTGATGCTAAACAACATGCTGAATTGATTTTAAAAATGCATGAGTTAACTAAGAAAAACATTGAGCGCATGAATGCTAAATATAAACTTGCTGGAGATAAGGGTAGAAAACATGTTGTGTTTGCACCTGGAGATCTTGTTTGGTTACATTTGCGTAAGGATAGATTTCCTGATTTGCGCAAATCAAAGTTAATGCCACGTGCTGATGGTCCCTTTAAGGTGTTAGAGAAAATAAATGATAATGCATATAAACTTGAGCTGCCTGCAGATTTTGGGGTTAGTCCCACTTTTAACATTGCAGATTTGAAGCCTTATTTGGGTGAGGAAGATGAACTTCCGTCGAGGACGACTTCATTTCAAGAAGGGGAGGATGATGAGGACATCAATACAATTGTTACACCCACAGCCCCTGCTGCTATACATACTGGACCAATTACTAGAGCTCGTGCACGCCAACTAAATTACCAGGTACTTTCGTTTCTTGGTAATGATTTTAATGTTCATGAGAATATGATGCTGCCTAAATTGGATACATTTATTTTGCTTACAAATGAAGGGCCTAGCTTGGAGAAGGATGAACATTGGAGCAAGAACAAGCATGGAGATGATGGCATGCTCAAGGGGAACAAGAACGGAGTTACAAGTGATGATTTCAGGACTTTGAAGCCACCATAATGGGTGCATGAAGCCTTGGACGAAATATACAAGATGCCACTTCATAAATTTCGTCCCGAGGCTATTTTAGGTGCTGCGTCACCTTATTATTGGGCCAGGCCCATGTAATTTCGAAATACATAAGTATAGGCTATTTTTAGAGTCCGTATGTGTGGGGAAACAAGAGATAGGGTTGATTTCGGACCCCTCCACCAAGGGCCACGAAATTCCCCCCTCTTCCTCCATATATACAGCCCTTAGGGCATCGTTTAGACTTTGGGTTTTGTTTAGATTAAAAGTTCGCCATAGCTGCAACTTCGCGTACTTCGTTTGTGTTCAACGACCAGACAAATGCGTCACAGAACCCCACCTTGATCAATAAAGCTTTCATCTTATATTCGCAATATCCAGATTGCAATCTTAGTTTCTTGCTTGTTCTTCGTTTGCTCGCAGGAAACAGACCCTCGTGGTCAGGTTGATCGTGCTCCGGCGTGGTCAATAACCTCTCGGAGTTGGTTTAGCGATTGCTAAGGTGCGACGTCCTCGCACGTTCGTAGTCGGATCGTCAAAGTCGACTTCCACCAAAGCGATATCCATCATCTCATCGAAAGACGGGACACCTCCGCCTCTATCAAACTCTGTCTTGCCGGGGGTTCCGCCCTGCCGGCATCAGGCCCTGCCGGGGAGAGCTCCGGCCCATCATCCGACGGCTCTACCGCTACCGCTGCTTCTTCCCCAAATTCTGTCTGTGCCACCAGCACAACACTGACCACTTGATTCGTTGCCGTCAGATATAGCAGCAACAGCTCTTGTGGTTTTGGCGCTACTAGTATTGGCGTGGAGGGGAGGTACCTCTTCAAATCTTACAGCGCTGCCTCTGCCTCCGGAGTCCATTTCATTGGACCCTCCTTTTTCAAAATTTTGAAAAGGGGAACGGCGCGCTTAGCAGATTTGGAGATGAACCTACTTAGAGCGGCAACGCAGCCGGCGAGCCTACGGACGTGTTTGACCCATCTTGGCGCCTCAATCTGCTCAATCGCCTTGATCTTGTCAAGAGTTCCTTCGACTCCGCGTTGAGGAACAAAGAACCCAAGAAGTTTCCCGGATGGGACGCCGAACACGCACTTCTCTGGGTTGAGCCTGAGGTTGATCTTGCGCGGATTTGCAAATGTTTCTTTCAGATCCTACACGAGTGTGGCCTTGTCCTTGGTTTTGACCACTATATCATCCATATAAGCTTCCATATTTCTATGCAGCTGGGGCTCAAAACCAATTTGGACTACTCGGGAAAATGTGGAGCCAGCGCTTTTCAACCTGAAAGGCATCCACACAAAACAGTACATACCACATGGGGTGATGAACGCAGTCATTTGTTCACATTCCTTCATCATGAAGATCTGGTGGTATCCTGAGTAGGCGTCAAGGAACGACAGTAGGTCACACCCGGCAGTGGAGTCCACTATCTGGTCAATGTGTGGCAGAGGGAAAGGATCCTTTGGACAAGCTTTATTGATATCTGTATAGTTGATACAAAGCCTCCATTTCCCATTTGCCTTACGCACTACCACTGGGTTGGCCAACCACGTGGGGTGGAGCACTCCTCTAATCAAACCTGCCACCTGCAACTTCCTGATCTCCTCGATGATGAACTCTTGTCACTCCAAAGCTTTCTTCCTGACCTTCTGCTTGACAGGCCGCGCATGGGGATAGACAGCAAGGTGGTGCTCAATCACCTCCCTGGGAACACCGGGGATGTCGGATGCTTGCCATGCAGACACGTCGACCTTCGCCCGCAGGAAGGCGATGAGCACGCTTTCGTATTTGTTGTCAAGGGCGGAGCTTATGGTAAAAGCTCCACCCGTGCCATCCTCCCTGACGGGGACCTTCTTGGTTTCTGGTGGGGCCGCCTTGGACCTCTTGCTCCCGCTGGAGGTGCTCTCTGGTACGTCCCCAAAGGTAACGCGGTGCTCCGAAGAGGTGTGTTTGCTAGAGGGGGTGCAGGAGTCCTTGCCGGGGTCAGAAGTCTTACCGGAAGGGGCCTTGCCGGCAGGGGCAGAGGCCTTGCCGGTATTCTTCCCTCCCGGGGTCTCAACGGCGGGAACAAGTGCCTTGGCGGCAGCTGCTGCAACTGCCTCCCGGTAAAGCTGGTGGGTGCAGATGAGCGCGTATTTCCTATCAGAGGGGACAGTGATGATGCTCATTTCCCGGGCATCTTCGACGTGTTGTAGGCATAATGTGATGCCGCCATAAACTTGGCCACCGCTGGGCAGCCAATGATCCCATTATAGGGCAAGGGCATCTTGGCAACATCAAAAACAACCTTCTTCGTCGTATGGTTCAGCTCGCCCCCAAATGTAATGGGCAACATGATCTTACCCTTCGGCTGACTCCTCCCCGAGTTGACCCCTTGAAACGTGCTCGTCTCCTCGAGATCTCCATCAGGGATTTGCAGCCTCTCGATCACGGCAGGCGAGATCAAGTTCAGACCGGACCCACCAGCAACTAATACTTTCGTCACCTTAAGGTTGTGTATTGTTGGTGAAACCAACAACGGCAAACACCCGACCGTAGTTATGCGATCAGGGTGATCCTCGGTGTCAAAAATGATAGGAGTGTTGGACCACTTCAGTGGCCTTTGGGCATCGAATGATGGCTCCGCAGCAGTGAGTTCCCGTGCCCACTACTTCAGTTGGCGGTGAGAGGTGTGCAACGAGGCACCACCGTCGACGCACATGGCCTATGTAGCTTTCTAGAACTCATGCTCGCCGGACTTGTCATCCTCATCGTGATCGTCGTCTCTGTCCTTCTTGTCGCGGCCCCGAGCAGGCCTCTCTGGTTGATTATCTTTGTCGCGGCGACCTCCTCGACCGCCATGCTTCTTGTCGGACGCTGCTGCACCATCCTGGCCCTTCTCCTTATCGCGCCTCTCATACTCAGCTTTCTGCTTCTCTACAAGCAGCTCAACCTGCCGGCAATGCTGGAGGTCATGGCCCTTGGTGCGATGTATCTTGCAGTACCGCTTGTCTGAGCCTCCCGGCTTGTCGGTAGCCGCCAAGGCCCGGCAGGCAGCGCAGCCGGCAACTTCCTTGTCGGGGTCGTCAGCCTTGGCCTTCTTGGCGGCGGCGGGGTCGCCGGATCCCTTGACGGCAACCATGGTCTTGCCCTTACGCTTCCTATTGCGGTGTCGACCCTTCTTTGCGGGGGCGACGGCGTCTTCGTCTGTGGAGTCGGTTTCCGCGCCGGCATCTTCGCCGGGGTACTTCCTCCCTTCTTCAGCCCAAGCACATGTATTGGCCAGAACATAAAGCTCGGCCACATCCTTAACCTTGTGCATCGCCAGCTCCTCACGCATCTTGCAGTTGCGCACATTCTGATGGAATGCACTGATGACAGTGCGGGATGAACATCCGAGATGTTGTACTGCACAGGACTAAACCTTTTTATGTACTTGTGCAAGGTTTCGCCATCCTTCTGGGGGATTACATGCAAATCACATTCCTGGCCAGGAGCTTGGTGGCCTCCGGTAAAGGCGCCAACAAACTCATGGCACAGATCCAACCAAGAAGAAATGGAATCCACTGGCAGGTGCATCCACCATGACATGATGTTGGGCTTAAGTTCCAATGGGAAGTAGTTGGCAAGCACCTTGTCGTCGCGAGCCTCGGAAGCTTGCATCGTGATAGTGTAAATGCTAAGGAACTCCGACGGGTGAGTCTTGCCGTTGTACTTTTCTCTGACCTTAGGCTTGAACGTGCGATGGGTGGGCCACTGGAACTGCCGCAGCTCACGGCTAAAGGCTGGACAACCCACCTCGTAATGTAGGCCACCGGAACCCCACGGCGCTGGGTGGTCCATAGTGAGCCCCGCACGCCTATCTGACTGATGGCGCGCTTCTTGCCGCTGCTCGATAGTGGTCCGAGCGTATTCCTGAGCTCGCTCCCAAAGAACTTGATGTTGGTCACAGCGGTCTCCCGGGTCAGACGACGCAGTGGAAACATTGTCACGAGCGTCAGCCCGACGGGACGACGGCTGCTCTTGTTGGCGTGGGGGAGGAGAGTGCACCATGGTTGAAGCGTCTCAGGTCCTTCCCCCACCGGTGTGCACTGGCTCGACAGAGCGTCGGCGCGAGGGTCCCGCTGGTCGCGGTTCATCTTTATTGGCGAAGCTGACGAGGCTCCGAATGGTGGCTCTTCACTCGTCGAGCTTCTCCGCAATAGGAGGGAAGTCGAGGAGCAGTTGCACGCGCGCCAATGCTTCCGCTGGCGTGGGTGGCGGCGAAAGATGCGTGGACCATGACGCGCTCTGACTTCTAACCATGTTAGAAGGAGCTCCATCACGGTCTCACAGTCACGCGCCGTTTCTGCCAGTGTCCGGGAGCACATGCTGGCCCTGTGCATCTCGGGAGTGACGCCAAGGGCTCTTCTTGCGGCGGCGCCCGGGGGCACCGACATGGCGGCGTTGCTCGTCACACACGGCCTAGGAAGACCGCGGCGTTGGCGCCGGCTGGGGCGTCCTGGAGGTCGCCGCGCCGCCCGTGGGCAGCACAGCCCCGCCCCTAGACCCAGCAACATGTGGCTCGTCGTCTTGGACGCGAATGATGCCGCTCACCTGGCTCCGATTGCCAGAGTGTCATGCACTACAAAAAATACACTTCCGTGATGATACGTGTTTGTCACAGTAGGTCACGTTTTCTGTCATGCATGTACATCCATGACAAATTTATGACAGAATCAAGATAGTCATACCTGTGCTGTCGTAGAAGTGTTCCATGACATTACCAAAATTATCATCACGGAAGTGTCCACTTCCATGACGATAAATCACGCGTCATGGAAGTGCTTTCGTCAAGGGTGACCGACACGTGGCATCCACCGTAACGGGTCACCGTTAAGCTATCGGGTCCGGTTTTGGATCCGATAACCCGTTAACAACCCAGACCAATGAGGTTTTTCCATGTGTAAAATTGTCATTGGCAGGAGGAAACACGTGTTGGCTCACCATTGGGACAGATGTCATCCATTCATTGGACAGGAGGCGCCTATGACAGGTGGACACGTGGCACGGCCCAACAGAGGCCCATTCCAGTGAAAAGGCTGGGCCTGTCAAAATAAGCGAGTCGGCCCATTAGCGGCCTACTTGAGTCAGGCCCATATGCAAGTACGACCCATACAACTTACACGGAATCGGCCCATCAAAGGCCCATTCTAGATTTGACAATTTTCAGCTCATCGTCAGTTTAAGCCCGTTAACGGCCCGCTACGTCTTTAGGCCCTATTGCGACCCGAGCTTCTTTCGGCCTGTTAGCAGCCCTTCATCAGTTCCAGCCCGTTGGCCCGGAACGTCTTTTGGCCATTTTCCGGCCCATTCTGTAGTTGGGCCAATTCTAGCCCGCTGTGACTTTAGGCCTGTCCTTGGCCCATTCATAAATGGGCCAACTCTTAACCCATTTTGCTCTTGGCCTGTTAACGGCCCGAACAACAGTTGGGCCTTTGACTTTAGGTACATTAGGGGGCCACGTTCCGCAGGGCATCATTTCAGCCCAACGCGACTTTCGGCCTGTTAAAAGCCTAGTTTTCAAATTGGGCCTCCTCTGGCCTATAACACTTTCTGCCTCTTACTGGCCCGTAAAGTAAAAGGGCCGAGACAAAATTGACATTTATTTCGGCCTGCTAGAGGCCCGTAGGCCATTTCCATTTATACGGCCCTATCGAGTTTTTGCCCTGTTAACAGCCTGCTAAGAGGCATTGTTTCGGTGGGCCACATCATTTGGGATCCACTTAATATTATTTTGACCAGCCTAGTTAAGGCCCGCTTTGACTACACATGTTTGTTCGTTTGTATGGCGTCCAGGAAATGTTTGGCGTGTTGGACATACTATCGCCTCTAAAAAACATACACTATACAATAAAAACACTAAGGCATAGAAACGTAGAATAATCCTACGCTATACAATAAAGAAATTATAGCTGAATATACCCACTTGGCATTATAGTTCGGCACCAGTGATAATAAAAGCATACACAAACGGCAAATTACATACACTGGATAAATAAAGCTCATACATCATGGACACGCATCAACATAACTAACCATTTGAACTATAATCTCTTCAGAAAATAGGATTGGCCGGATTCAGATAGCACAAATTTTAGTCTGCAAAATCTCCAATTCCTTCGTGGTTACCTCAGTGTCTTGTTTCATTTTTCGACTCCTGCATCTAATACCTGCATGTCCAGTCTCAACTTGTTGATTGTACGTTGAGAATCATGTACACGTTGTCTTGCCACCTCTAGTTGATGGTCGAGAACATCAGCACATTCCAATTCCAATCCATAATCATTCAGTAACAGCCATGCCGCACTGCTCGCAGATCTTTGTGTTGATGTCACTTCATCCTGAAATGTTTTTGTAAGTACACATGACTAGGGCAAAAATATAGTTACAACAGTGAAGCGAGCAAGATGGACTATTTTGTACATGAAAAAACAGGACTAACAATAATGTTACACCTCATGAAGCATAAGCAGGTGATATTTTTAAAAAATATAAAAATGGTAGTTTGTGCAGCCTGCAAACAGAAATCTCTCTTAGCTCACCAGAGGAGCATGATGTTGGGGCCAAATCCAAAACACGGACAAGTTACAAATTTAGACAACATGTTGCGTATAAGTAAGCAAGCAGTTGGGCACTCTGTAGCTCAACTAAAGTCTTAGAGAGCATAATGAACATCAGAGGGATTCATACAAACCTACTACAACAAGCAAAACTACGCAATCATTAGCATAGTATAAACTAGATTGTGAGCCTCATGCAGTAATAGGTTGTTAATAGAGTTCAAAGATTCAAGCACACTTTGCCAAAGTAATTAAATGGTAAGGCCTTTAAGTATGTCAACTAATAGTTATACAAGTACCCAACATCAGGCATCATTGTTTGGGCATCTCATTAACTGAGGACAAATAAAGCAATTGAAAAGAGCAAATTAACTATGCCTGAAACAAACAAGGAATTGAACTGTTGAGTTGGATACAGTGACTTACCTTAACTGGTTGAATAGGCTCAGCGCTGCTCCTACTTCTCTTGCAAGGCTCCTTCCTAACATATTGTACATGGAAATCCTCAATATTATCTTCATTGCACCCCCTCTGCAAGGTGACACAAACTAGTTACTCGTCTCCTTGGAAGGTAAAAATGGATGACATATACATATACAACATGTACACCTTGTCTCTTTTGTTAGCCACATTTCAGATTAAGCAACGCCGAGGACGGCTTTATTTTCAAGAAGGGGAGGATGATGAGGACATGACTACCTTGGATATGACCAAAAATATTGCATATATGCATATTTGTCAGGTGATTTCTAGTGCAAACTATTCAATAATCTATTTATGTTATCCAGAACAAAAATACTTCACACACTTTTGTGTTTTGTCTAATTGCAGGTGTATGGTACATTTGTACAATCCACATATGAAGATAAGGAAGAAAGAGATGTTTATTTGCTGTCCAAAAAGTTCTCTCACGTCACTTTTGGCCCAAGAGAAGATAGAGTCCAAGTCTCTCACGTTCTGGATTCAGATTCGGACTGCACAGACATACCTGACTCAAAACGCACACAAGTTTTTCATGCGGACTCCGAATTGGGTGATTCTTTTTTTGTTGGAAACTAGATTTCGTGCACTTTCCAACCCAATTGGAATCACCTTCAAATACGTTCGGAGCGTTGAGTTGTGGACGAAACAATCTGATGCTGCAGCAGAATCCGAGTCAAACTACAAGTCCAAAGGTGTTACATCACCTCCACTTGGGCCCATTGGCCTTGTACGACCTAGATTTAGTTTTAGGCTGCCTTGGGACGTCCTCCCACCTCCTTGGCCGCCACCCCTTGCTCCTATATAAGTAGATCCATCTAGTATCTTTTGCTTGGGATTTGTTTAGTTAAAAGTTAGCCATTGCAACTTCGTGTACTTCGTTTGTGTCCAACGACCAGACCAAGACCGCTTACGGATCCCCACCATTATCAATACTTCATATATATTCGCAATATTCAGATTGCTTTATCATATTCTTGCTCGTTCTTCGATTGCTTGCAGGAATAGACCTTCGTGGTCAGGTTGATCGTGCTCCAGCGTGGTCAATAACCTCTCGGAGTTGGTTTAGCGATTGCTTGCAGGAAGTGGTATCAGTTTTCAGGTTGCTCGGTGAGAATTTCCAGTTTTCCTAGATTAGATTTATTTTCTTACCTATTGTCCAAGAAAAAGCCACAAAAAAGAGTTAGATCTATTCATCCTTGGTCCAAGCCAGTCTGAGCCTTTGCAATTTTCTTTTCATTGCTTGCATAGTTGAATTATCGGTTGCATCGTCGTGTCGAGTTGCTGGTCTTAGTGTCTAGTTCCTTTAGAGTTTCGAGTTCTGTTCACATTAGTCACGCAGCCGCTGCATCATTATCCCATCCGCTGTCCACCATCCAATCCACCAATTTCCACCACGTGCTACGCACCATTCATTGTCATAATAATAGTTGAGATCGTTCACATCTTCACTTGATCCAATCTGCATCTTATCTAGTTTGTTTTGGAAAGAGGGAGAAAAAAAGAGAGAAAAAAACGAGAGAAAAAAAAGGAAAAAAAGTCAGAGAAAAAAAAAAGGAGAGAAAGAAAAAAAAGTGTGAGGAAAAAAAAGAGAGAAGAAAAAAAAACAAAAAAATCGGCACAAACTTTTTCAGAGGAAAGTTGGAGACAAAGTTGTTGATATATCCTGCTTGGCTGTTGTTTCACCTCATTATCTTCACTGCTGTTGTGATCTTCACTTATATCTTGCTGTCAAGAGCTACTTAGTATCCTTCATTGATGCTAGTTGTGCTACGCCGTGACCTCATTAGTGTTCTAGGCTCGCGCCTCTAGTCCGATCTAGCCTAGGACCAGCACAGTACCGTCGTTGAGCGTTTATTCAACATTGCATCTTTGAATTGATTATTGCTAATCTTTTGCTACCATATATAGCCAACCCAGCTCCACATATTTCTACACCGTGTATACGTACGCTCCCCTGGCAATCGCTTTACTTAATATTCGGAGTTACTTGACACCGCTGGTTGCCGATCACCGCCTGCTGCATGGTAAGAACTTGTAAGACATTGATATTTGCTTTACTGTGAGCGTTTTACCACCACATCCTAGTAGTTATAGGAACATTATTTTTGGGTTTTGTTTCTTGTTCTACTAATCATGACAGGATCCAGAGTCAATTCATGGGCTTTGTCGATCGCGGGAGACGTGCCACCACCTTTGCAAATACCACAACCGTCACGAGAGGTGCACAAACATGCAAATGCACATGATCAGGTTAATGTATCTATACCACCATTTAATGGCCGTTTTAAACCTGCTTTATATATTGAATGGGAGTTCGACATAAAAAATATATTTGTTTCCCATAATTTCGATGAACATAAAAAGGTTAAGGTTGCGGTTGGTTCTTTCACTGGTTATGCTTTGGTTTGGTGGAGTGAATATTGTCGGTTACACCCTGATTATATACCTACTACTTGGGATGATTTGAAACTTGCCATGCGACATACTTTCGTCCCTGCTTATTATACTCGTGACATGATTAAGAAGTTGCAACACTTAAAACAAGGTAGTGAACCTGTAACAAAATATTATGATGATTTACAAACTAGCTTGTTGCATTCCTCTTTAGAAGAAAGTGAAGATGATTTTATGGATAGATTTTGGGGAGGATTAAACCATGATATTCAAGAGATACTAATTCATGAAGAGTGTTATCCTATGGACCATTTGTTTCATCTTGCTTGCAAAGCTGAACAGGAAATAAAACGACGTGTTGGCCACGAGGAGAACAAGCGCACGGTGCACATTCCAAGAGTTGATATGATTGTTCCTTCAACTACTAGGCATACTATGGCAACCAAATCCGTTGTTGTCAGGACTACATCACCTCCACCATGTGACACATCGCCCCCGAGAGTGGCTACATCATCTGAGTTGATCATAAGAGGTAATGACAAAGGTACTGATCTTCCATCTCTACATGAGAATGATGAATGCCTTGTCAATTTGAATGCACCATCTGATGAGCTACCCACTACTTTGATCACACCACCTATTTTAGAGGACTACGTTGATAATTTGACTTTGCCATGTGATCAAACAACTGAAATACCAACAATGTTGAGTGTACCCATTGAATTAACTATTGATGCAAAAGAACCAATGTTTAATCATTTTGATATGACCTCTGATCTTGGTGATGATTCTGTGTTGAATGACTTATTGCATATTTGCTTATTTAAGCATGTTGTAGCATGTAAATTTGATGCAAGTAAGGTTTATTCACCAATGTTGGGATGGTTTAATGATGAACATTGTCAATCTTTTGAAATGAATAAGAGCTTCACTTATATGTGCAAACTGAGTTGCAATATTTTCATGCCTTCTACTTCTTGTGCTAATTTTTTGGCTTTAGATTTTATGAACTATGCAAGTTACTCATCTATTCATGTGTCATATATGCAAAAATCAAGGGAAGTAAAAATGGATGACATATACATATACAACATGTACACCTTGTCTCTTTTGTTAGCCACATTTCAGATTAACCAACGCCGAGGACGGCTTTATTTTCAAGAAGGGGAGGATGATGAGGACATGACTACCTTGGATATGACCAAAAATATTGCATATATGCATATTTGTCAGGTGATTTCTAGTGCAAACTATTCAATAATCTATTTATGTTATCCAGAACAAAAATACTTCACACACTTTTGTGTTTTGTCTAATTGCAGGGTGTATGAGACATTTGTACAATCCACATATGAAGATAAGGAAGAAAGAGATGTTTATTTGCTGTCCAAAAAGTTCTCTCACGTCACTTTTGGCCCAAGAGAAGATAGAGTCCAAGTCTCTCACGTTCTGGATTCAGATTCGGACTGCACAGACACACCTGACTCAAAACGGACACAAGTTTTTCATACGGACTCCGAATTGGGTGATTCTTTTTTTGTTGGAAACTAGATTTCGTGCACTTTCCAACCCAATTGGAATCACCTTCAAATTCGTCCGGAGCGCTGAGTTGTGGACAAAACAATCTGATGCTGCAGCAGAATCCGAGTCAAACTACAAGTCCAAAGGTGTTACATCATCTCCACTTGGGCCCATTGGCCTTGTACGACCTAGATTTAGTTTTAGGCTGCCTTGGGACGTCCTCCCACCTCCTTGGCCGCCACCCCTTGCTCCTATATAAGTAGATCCATCTAGTAGCTTTTCCTGGGGATTTGTTTAGTTAAAAGTTAGCCATTGCAACTTCGTGTACTTCGTTTGTGTCCAACGACCAGACCAAGACCGCTTACGGATCCCCACCATTATCAATACTTCATATATATTCGCAATATTCAGATTGCTTTATCATATTCTTGCTCGTTCTTCGATTGCTTGCAGGAATAGACCTTCGTGGTCAGGTTGATCGTGCTCCAGCGTGGTCAATAACCTCTCGGAGTTGGTTTAGCGATTGCTAAGGCGCAACGTCGTGCACGTTTGTAGTCGGATCGTCAAAGTCGTCTCCACCAAATCGATAGTTATCATCTCATCGAAAGATCGGGACACCCCCGCCTCTATCAAGTGGTATCAGTTTTCAGGTTGCTCGGTGAGAATTTCCAGTTTTCCTAGATTAGATTTACTTTCTTACCTATTGTCCAAGAAAAAGCCACAAAAAAGAGTTAGATCTATTCATCCTTGGTCCAAGCCAGTCTGAGCCTTTGCAATTTTCTTTTCATTGATTGCATAGTTGAATTATCGATTGCATCGTCGTGTCGAGTTGCTGGTCTTAGTGTCTAGTTCGTTTAGAGTTTCGAGTTCTGTTCACATTAGTCACGCCACCGCTGCATCATTATCTCTTCCGCTGTCCACCACCCATCCATCAATTTCCACCACGTGCTACCCACCATTCATTGTCATAATAATAGTTGAGATCGTTCACATCTTCACTTGATCCAATCTGCATCTTATCTAGTTTGTTTTGGAAAGAGGGAGAAAAAAAGAGAGAAAAAAACGAGAAAAAAAGGAAAAAAAGTCAGAGAAAAAAAAAGGAGAGAAAGAAAAAAAAAGTGTGAGGAAAAAAAAGAGAGAAGAAAAAAAAACAAAAAAATCGGCACAAACTTTTTCAGAGGAAAGTTGGAGACAAAGTTGTTGATATATCCTGCTTGGCTGTTGTTTCACCTCATTATCTTTACTGTCGTTGTGATCTTCACTTATATCTTGCTGTCCAGAGCTACTTAGTATCCTTCATTGATGCTAGTTGTGCTACGACGTGACCTCATTAGTGTTCTAGGCTCGCGTCTCTAGTCCGGTCTAGCCTAGGACCAGCACAGTACCGTCGTTGAGCGTTTATTCAACATTGCATCTTTGAATTGATTATTGCTAATCTTTTGCTACCATATATAGCCAACCCAGCTCCACATATTTCTACACCGTGTATACGTACGCTCCCCTGGCAATCGCTTTACTCAATATTCGGAGTTACTTGACACCGCTGGTTGCCGATCACCGCCTGCTGCATGGTAAGAACTTGTAAGACATTGATATTTGCTTTACTGTGAGCGTTTTACCACCACATCCTAGTAGTTATAGGAACATTATTTTTGGGTTTTGTTTTTTGTTCTACTAATCATGACAGGATCCAGAGTCAATTCATGGGCTTTGTCGATCGCGGGAGACGTGCCACCACCTTTGCAAATACCACAACCGTCACGAGAGGTGCACAAACATCCAAATGCACATGATCAGGTTAATGTATCTATACCACCATTTAATGGCCGTTTTAAACCTGCTTTATATATTGAATGGGAGTTCGACATAAAAAATATATTTGCTTCCCATAATTTCAATGAACATAAAAAGGTTAAGGTTGCGGTTGGTTCTTTCACTGGTTATGCTTTGGTTTGGTGGAGCGAATATTGTCGGTTACACCCTGATTATATACCTACTACTTGGGATGATTTGAAACTTGCCATGCGACATACTTTCGTCCCTGCTTATTATACTCGTGACATGATTAAGAAGTTGCAACACTTAAAACAAGGTAGTGAAACTGTAACAAAATATTATGATGATTTACAAACTACCTTGTTGCATTCCTCTTTAGAAGAAAGTGAAGATGATTTTATGGATAGATTTTGGGAAGGATTAAACCGTGATATTCAAGAGATACTAATTCATGAAGAGTGTTATCCTATGGACCATTTGTTTCATCTTGCTTGCAAAGCTGAACAGGAAATAAAACGACGTGTTGGCCACGAGGAGAACAAGCGCACGGTGCACATTCCAAGAGTTGATATGATTGTTCCTTCAACTACTAGGCATACTATGACAACCACATCCATTGTTGTCAGGACTACATCACCTCCACCATGTGACACATCGCCCCCGAGAGTGGCTACATCATCTGAGTTGATCATAAGAGGTAATGACAAAGGTACTGATCTTCCATCTCTATATGAGAATGATGAATGCCTTGTCAATTTGAATGCACCATCTGATGAGCTACCCACTACTTTGATCACACCACCTATTTTAGAGGACTACGTTGATAATTTGACTTTGCCATGTGATCAAACAACTGAAATACCAACAATTTTGAGTGCACCCATTGAATTAACTATTGATGCAAAAGAACCAATGTTTAATCATTTTGATATGACCTCTAATCTTGGTGATGATTCTGTGTTAAATGACTTATTGCATGTTTGCTTATTTAAGCATGTTGTAGCATGTAAATTTGATGCAAGTAAGGTTTATTCACCAATGTTGGGATGGTTTGATGATGAACATTGTCAATCTTTTGAAATGAATAAGAGCTTCACTTATATGTGCAAACTGAGTTGCAATATTTTCATGCCTTCTACTTCTTGTGCTAATTTTTTGGCTTTAGATTTTATGAACTATGCAAGTTACTCATCTATTCATGTGTCATATATGCAAAAATCAAGGGAAGTAAAAATGGATGACATATACATATACA
Source organism: Triticum aestivum (assembly GCF_018294505.1). Classification (NCBI taxonomy): domain Eukaryota; kingdom Viridiplantae; phylum Streptophyta; class Magnoliopsida; order Poales; family Poaceae; genus Triticum; species Triticum aestivum. The sequence goes on from NC_057797.1 coordinate 330,776,043, forward strand.
ACATGTACACCTTGTCTCTTTTGTTAGCCACATTTCAGATTAAGCAACGCCGAGGACGGCTTTATTTTCAAGAAGGGGAGGATGATGAGGACATGACTACCTTGGATATGACCAAAAATATTGCATATATGCATATTTGTCAGGTGATTTCTAGTGCAAACTATTCAATAATCTATTTATGTTATCCAGAACAAAAATACTTCACACACTTTTGTGTTTTGTCTAATTGCAGGTGTATGGTACATTTGTACAATCCACATATGAAGATAAGGAAGAAAGAGATGTTTATTTGCTGTCCAAAAAGTTCTCTCACGTCACTTTTGGCCCAAGAGAAGATAGAGTCCAAGTCTCTCACGTTCTGGATTCAGATTCGGACTGCACAGACATACCTGACTCAAAACGCACACAAGTTTTTCATGCGGACTCCGAATTGGGTGATTCTTTTTTTGTTGGAAACTAGATTTCGTGCACTTTCCAACCCAATTGGAATCACCTTCAAATACGTTCGGAGCGTTGAGTTGTGGACGAAACAATCTGATGCTGCAGCAGAATCCGAGTCAAACTACAAGTCCAAAGGTGTTACATCACCTCCACTTGGGCCCATTGGCCTTGTACGACCTAGATTTAGTTTTAGGCTGCCTTGGGACGTCCTCCCACCTCCTTGGCCGCCACCCCTTGCTCCTATATAAGTAGATCCATCTAGTATCTTTTGCTTGGGATTTGTTTAGTTAAAAGTTAGCCATTGCAACTTCGTGTACTTCGTTTGTGTCCAACGACCAGACCAAGACCGCTTACGGATCCCCACCATTATCAATACTTCATATATATTCGCAATATTCAGATTGCTTTATCATATTCTTGCTCGTTCTTCGATTGCTTGCAGGAATAGACCTTCGTGGTCAGGTTGATCGTGCTCCAGCGTGGTCAATAACCTCTCGGAGTTGGTTTAGCGATTGTTAAGGCACAACGTCGTTGCACGTTTGTAGTCGGATCGTCAAAGTCGTCTCCACCAAATCGATAGTTATCATCTCATCGAAAGATCGGGACACCCCGCCTCTATCAAATAATATATGAAATGCAAGTTACACAAAGCATACTGTCAAATTCGTATGTGAAAGGAGCTTCCAATGATATAATTTCTACATTCTACATCTCATGTATTATTAGTCTTATCAATAGTTAAAGGCGGTCTCGAAAAACACATTAGGCCCTATATAGATGGAAGGAGGGAGTATCAAGAAAAGAAGCAAAGAAGGAGGCTTAAAGACCATTACTTGACTGACCAGATTTAAGGGACATTTAAACATCATGTGCAACGTATGAACTAACATAAACAATGCATATTCCAGATTCTACAATGGAATGCACATGTATTAGGTTATGCCATGTATGATGATGCCTAAATGTACACTATAGCAGGCAGGAGTGATTCATCATTGCACGCACAATTGAATTGCAGGTTAAGGGCCAGTTCTATTCCGCCTTTTCGGAGCTTATTGTCAAAATAAGCCATAAAAGATGTAAAGAAGTCATTTTTGAGCTATGGGCTTGGGCTTAACTTATTCCGCTTTGGAGGGGGGTGTTTCGGGTAGAAGCTCGCTAAAAATTGAAGGGAAGGTGAATAGTAAAATGACTTTGTTGTCTGTCTATATTACACTCAAAATGCAACTTCTCACGCCGCGTCACACCTGACCCTCAAGTAAAAACAAACACACAAGTGTTCATTGCCCTTCCCGCTTGCATCTCCTCTCCCCTTTCCCTCTATCTCGATCCCCTGCCTGCAGCGCTATGGCTCCTCCAGCGAGCCGTCGCCGCTGGTCCCATCTGGCCAAGTCCTCGACGATGCTCTGTCCAGCTAGGCTACATGCGGGTAGTACCAAATCTCCCCGGCTGCTCCTCCCACTGGTGCCGCCCCTCATTCTTATGGTCTCCAGCAGCAGCTCCACTATGGTCCGTCCAATGCACTACTCCGGCGGGTGCCGCACAACTACGACTGATGCCACACTGCGGTAGAAGGCACCTTATTCTCCCTTCCCTCCTCCCAGGCCGTAGCCTTGAGGTGCCATTGAAGGATGAGCTCATCCAACAAGGTGAGGATCTCCTCTGATTTTTTGCCAAATTTTCATTTCGATCCACTATACGATGAATTTCTATGAGCTGCTTCTGCTGCTGCTATATGATGCATTGCTATGAGCTGCTCCTGCTGCTGGTATATGATGAATTGCTATGAGCTGCTGCTGCTATATGATGAATTGCTCTGAGCTGCTGCTGCTATATGATGAGTTGTTATAAGCTGCTCTTGTTGCTGCTATATGATGAATTGCTATGAGCTGCTCCTTCTGCTGCTATAAGATGAATTGCTATGAGTTGCTCCTGCTGGTGCTATATGATGAATTGCTATGAGCTGGTGCTGGTATATGATGAATTGCACACTGCTGCTACTGCTGTATGATGAGTTGCTATGAGCTGTTGTTGCTGCTATATGATGCTTTCAGGTGGTGCTGCTATATGATAATAACCAGCCACTTGGACCATCGAATTTCAATAAATAATTGGTCTTCATTTAAATGTGGGTCATGCGTTCTTCGTTTAAATTAAACAATGGGATCTCTATGGAAGACATTGACCAAAGTAGATTGTGCCAAGTCGATGGTATCTTTGTATTTGCATTTTGAACAAATAGTGATGGTCTGTTTTCCTATCGTATTAATTACTGCACTGGGTCCAATTTGTGATGTTTGCAAGTCAAATTAACTTTGATATGGGCAGCAAAATGACAAAATATAATGCAATCTAGACTTTTCACTCATCATACCTAAGATAAGCTGAAAAGGAAGGCAATGAAAAGAACTGGTTGGCTTATTACCTGGAGCTTATATTCACAAGTGCTTATTTTCTTAGGATAACTCGTAAAAATTGTCCCTAAGAAACTTGGCCAATAGAACTAACATACAAATCACATGTCATGATGACTGCAATGGAGGAGTGACCTACCATATGATAGAGGCAAAGGTGTCCCGTCTTTCGATGAGATGATGGATATCGCTTTGGTGGAAGTCGACTTTGACGATCCGACTACGAACGTGCGAGGACGTCGCGCCTTAGCAATTGCTAAACCAACTCCGAGAGGTTATTGACCACGCCGGAGCACGATCAACCTGACCACGAGGGTCTGTTTCCTGCGAGCAAACGAAGAACAAGCAAGAAACTAAGATTGCAATCTGGATATTGCGAATATAAGATGAAAGCTTTATTGATCAAGGTGGGGTTCTGTGACGCCTTTGTCTGGTCGTTGAACACAAACGAAGTACGCGAAGTTGCAGCTATGGCGAACTTTAATCTAAACAAAACCCAAAGTCTAAACGGTGCCCAAAGGGCTGTATATATGGAGGAAGAGAGGGGAATTTCGTGGCCCTTGGTGGAGGGGTCCGAAATCAACCCTATCTCTTGTTTCCCCACACATACGGACTCTAGAAATAGCCTATACTTATGTATTTCGAAATTACATGGGCCTGGCCCAATAAAAAGGTGACGCAGCACCTATAATAACCTCGGGACGAAATTTATGAAGTGGCATCTTGTATATTTCGTCCAAGGCTTCATGCACCCATTATGGTGGCTTCAAAGTCCTGAAATCATCACTTGTAACTCCGTTCTTGTTCCCCTTGTGCATGGCATCATCTCCATGCTTGTTCTTGCTCCAATGTTCATCCTTCTCCAAGCTAGGCCCTTCATTTGTAAGCAAAACAAATGTATCCAATTTAGGCAGCATCATATTCTCATGAACATTAGAATCATTACCAAGAAACGAAAGTACCTGATAATTTAATTGGCGTGCGCGAGCTCTAGTAATTGGTCCCGTATATGTAGCAGTAGGGGCTGTGGGTGTAACAATGGTATTGATGTCCTCATCATCCTCCCCTTCTTGAAATGAAGTCGTCCTCGACGGAAGCTCATCTTCCTCACCCAAATAAGGCTTCAAATCTGCAATGTTAAAAGTGGGACTAACCCCAAAATCTGCACGCAGCTCAAGTTTATATGCATTATCATTTATTTTCTCTAACACCTTAAAGGGACCATCAGCACGTGGCATTAACTTTGATTTGCGCAAATCAGGAAATCTATCCTTACGCAAATGTAACCAAACAAGATCTCCAGGTGCAATGCTGGAGGTCATGGCCCTTGGTGCGATGTATCTTGCAGTACCGCTTGTCCGAGCCTCCCGGCTTGTCGGTAGCCGCCAAGGCCCGGCAGGCAGCGCAGCCGGCAACTTCCTTGTCGGGGTCGTCAGCCTTGGCCTTCTTGGCGGCGGCGGGGTCGCCGGATCCCTTGACGGCAACCATGGTCTTGCCCTTACGCTTCCTATTGCGGTGTCGACCCTTCTTTGCGGGGGCGACGGCGTCTTCGTCTGTGGAGTCGGTTTCCGCGCCGGCATCTTCGCCGGGGTACTTCCTCCCTTCTTCAGCCCAAGCACATGTATTGGCCAGAACATAAAGCTCGGCCACATCCTTAACCTTGTGCATCGCCAGCTCCTCACGCATCTTGCGGTTGCGCACATTCTGATGGAATGCACTGATGACAGTGCGGGATGAACATCCGAGATGTTGTACTGCACACGACTAAACCTTTTTATGTACTTGTGCAAGGTTTCGCCATCCTTCTGGGGGATTACATGCAAATCACATTCCTGGCCAGGAGCTTGGTGGCCTCCGGTAAAGGCGCCAACAAACTCATGGCACAGATCCAACCAAGAAGAAATGGAATCCACTGGCAGGTGCATCCACCATGACATGATGTTGGGCTTAAGTTCCAATGGGAAGTAGTTGGCAAGCACCTTGTCGTCGCGAGCCTCGGAAGCTTGCATCGTGATAGTGTAAATGCTAAGGAACTCCGACGGGTGAGTCTTGCCGTTGTACTTTTCTCTGACCTTAGGCTTGAACGTGCGATGGGTGGGCCACTGGAACTGCCGCAGCTCACGGCTAAAGGCTGGACAACCCACCTCGTAATGTAGGCCACCGGAACCCCACGGCGCTGGGTGGTCCATAGTGAGCCCCGCACGCCTATCTGACTGATGGCGCGCTTCTTGCCGCTGCTCGATAGTGGTCCGAGCGTATTCCTGAGCTCGCTCCCAAAGAACTTGATGTTGGTCACAGCGGTCTCCCGGGTCAGACGACGCAGTGGAAACATTGTCACGACCGTCAGCCCGACGGGCCGACGGCTGCTCTTGTTGGCGTGGGGGAGGAGAGTGCACCATGGTTGAAGCGTCTCAGGTCCTTCCCCCACCGGTGTGCACTGGCTCGACAGAGCGTCGGCGCGAGGGTCCCACTGGTCGCGGTTCATCTTTATTGGCGAAGCTGACGAGGCTCCGAATGGTGGCTCTCCACTCGTCGAGCTTCTCCGCAACAGGAGGGAAGTCGAGGAGCAGTTGCACGCGCGCCAATGCTTCCGCTGGCGTGGGTGGCGGCGAAAGATGCATGGACCATGACGCGCTCCGACTTCTAACCATGTTAGAAGGAGCTCCATCACGGTCTCACAGTCACGCGCCGTTTCTGCCAGTGTTCGGGAGCACATGCTGGCCCTGTGCATCTCGGGAGTGACGCCAAGGGCTCTTCTTGCGGCGGCGCCCGGGGGCACCGACATGGCGGCGTTGCTCGTCACACACGGCCTAGGAAGACCGCGGCGTGGGCGCCGGCTGGGGCGTCCTGGAGGTCGCCGCGCCGCCCGTGGGCAGCACAGCCCCGCCCCTAGACCCAGCAACATGTGGCTCGTCGTCTTGGACGCGAATGATGCCGCTCACCTGGCTCCGATTGCCAGAGTGTCATGCACTACAAAAAATACACTTCCGTGATGATACGTGTTTGTCACAGTAGGTCACGTTTTCTGTCATGCATGTACATCCATGACAAATTTATGACAGAATCAAGATAGTCATACCTGTGCTGTCGTAGAAGTGTTCCATGACATTACCAAAATTATCATCACGGAAGTGTCCACTTCCATGACGATAAATCACGCGTCATGGAAGTGCTTTCGTCAAGGGTGACCGACACGTGGCATCCACCGTAACGGGTCACCGTTAAGCTATCGGGTCCGGTTTTGGATCCGATAACCCGTTAACAACCCAGACCAATGAGGTTTTTCCATGTGTAAAATTGTCATTGGCAGGAGGAAACACGTGTTGGCTCACCATTGGGACAGATGTCATCCATTCATTGGACAGGAGGCGCCTATGACAGGTGGACACGTGGCACGGCCCAACAGAGGCCCATTCCAGTGAAAAGGCTGGGCCTGTCAAAATAAGCGAGTCGGCCCATTAGCGGCCTACTTGAGTCAGGCCCATATGCAAGTACGACCCAAACAACTTACACGGAATCGGCCCATCAAAGGCCCATTCTAGATTTGACAATTTTCAGCTCATCGTCAGTTTAAGCCCGTTAACGGCCCGCTGCGTCTTTAGGCCCTATTGCGACCCGAGCTTCTTTCGGCCTGTTAGCAGCCCTTCATCAGTTCCAGCCCGTTGGCCCGGAACGTCTTTTGGCCATTTTCCGGCCCATTCTGCGGTTGGGCCAATTCTAGCCCGCTGTGACTTTAGGCCTGTCCTTGGCCCATTCATAAATGGGCCAACTCTTAACCCATTTTGCTCTTGGCCTGTTAACGGCCCGAACAACAGTTGGGCCTTTGACTTTAGGTACATTAGGGGGCCACGTTCCGCAGGGCATCATTTCAGCCCAACGCGACTTTCGGCCTATTAAAAGCCTAGTTTTCAAATTGGGCCTCCTCTGGCCTATAACACTTTCTGCCTCTTACTGGCCCGTAAAGTAAAAGGGCCGAGACAAAATTGACATTTATTTCGGCCTGCTAGAGGCCCGTAGGCCATTTCCATTTATACGGCCCTATCGAGTTTTTGCCCTGTTAACAGCCTGCTAAGAGGCATTGTTTCGGTGGGCCACATCATTTGGGATCCACTTAATATTATTTTGACCAGCCTAGTTAAGGCCCGCTTTGACTACACATGTTTGTTCGTTTGTATGGCGTCCAGGAAATGTTTGGCGTGTTGGACATACTATCGCCTCTAAAAAACATACACTATACAATAAAAACACTAAGGCATAGAAACGTAGAATAATCCTACGCTATACAATAAAGAAATTATAGCTGAATATACCCACTTGGCATTATAGTTCGGCACCAGTGATGATAAAAGCATACACAAATGGCAAATTACATACACTGGATAAATAAAGCTCATACATCATGGACACGCATCAACATAACTAACCATTTGAACTATAATCTCTTCAGAAAATAGGATTGGCCGGATTCAAATAGCACAAATTTTAGTCTGCAAAATCTCCAATTCCTTCGTGGTTACCTCAGTGTCTTGTTTCATTTTTCGACTCCTGCATCTAATACCTGCATGTCCAGTCTCAACTTGTTGATTGTACGTTGAGAATCATGTACACGTTGTCTTGCCACCTCTAGTTGATGGTCGAGAACATCAGCACATTCCAATTCCAATCCATAATCATTCAGTAACAGCCATGCCGCACTGCTCGCAGATCTTTGTGTTTATGTCACTTCATCCTGAAATGTTTTTGTAAGTACACATGACTAGGGCAAAAATATAGTTACAACAGTGAAGCGAGCAAGATGGACTATTTTGTACATGAAAAAACAGGACTAACAATAATGTTACACCTCATGAAGCATAAGCAGGTGATATTTTTAAAAAATATAAAAATGGTAGTTTGTGCAGCCTGCAAACAGAAATCTCTCTTAGCTCACCAGAGGAGCATGATGTTGGGGCCAAATCCAAAACACGGACAAGTTACAAATTTAGACAACATGTTGCGTATAAGTAAGCAAGCAGTTGGGCACTCTGTAGCTCAACTAAAGTCTTAGAGAGCATAATGAACATCAGAGGGATTCATACAAACCTACTAGAACAAGCAAAACTACGCAATCATTAGCATAGTATAAACTAGATTGTGAGCCTCATGCAGTAATAGGTTGTTAATAGAGTTCAAAGATTCAAGCACACTTCGCCAAAGTAATTAAATGGTAAGGCCTTTAAGTATGTCAACTAATAGTTATACAAGTACCCAACATCAGGCATCATTGTTTGGGCATCTCATTAACTGAGGACAAATAAAGCAATTGAAAAGAGCAAATTAACTATGCCTGAAACAAACAAGGAATTGAACTGTTGAGTTGGATACAGTGACTTACCTTAACTGGTTGAATAGGCTCAGCGCTGCTCCTACTTCTCTTGCAAGGCTCCTTCCTAACATATTGTACATGGAAATCCTCAATATTATCTTCATTGCACCCCCTCTGCAAGGTGACACAAACTAGTTACTCGTCTCCTTGGAAGGTAAATCTGCATACTTTCCAGTCTGTGAACAACACAAAAGGATGAGATTATAACAAAACAACACCACATAATGAAACATGCCACATCTCTTGAACATGCACACAATGAAATGAGCATTTGTTATGTGTGCACTATGTAAAAACTAGGCATATCTTCGAACTGGATCTCCAGGTACTCTTGGAGAGCCTACTTTAGTGTACAGCCAAACCTTTATGTTACCTATGAGTTAGACAAGGCCCCACTACATCATCCCTTTGTGTTAAAATCGTTGACAAGCTCTGTTAGAGTGTTAGGTCAAGAACAACAAGTAATCAAAGCAAACAGTCCTGGTATGGCTGGCTGATGCAAACAAGCAATTAAGCAGATGTGTGAGCAATTCTTACATACTCCCTCATTCCATCTATATAGGGCCTAATCGTTTTTCGAGGCTAACTTTGACCAAGTGTTATAGCAATAATATATGAAATGCAAGTTACACAAAGCATACTGTCAAATTCGTATGTGAAAGGAGCTTCCAATGATATAATTTCTACATTCTACATCTCATGTATTATTAGTCTTATCAATAGTTAAAGGCGGTCTCGAAAAACACATTAGGCCCTATATAGATGGAAGGAGGGAGTATCAAGAAAAGAAGCAAAGAAGGAGGCTTAAAGACCATTACTTGACTGACCAGATTTAAGGGACATTTAAACATCATGTGCAACGTATGAACTAACATAAACAATGCATATTCCAGATTCTACAATGGAATGCACATGTATTAGGTTATGCCATGTATGATGATGCCTAAATGTACACTATAGCAGGCAGGAGTGATTCATCATTGCACGCACAATTGAATTGCAGGTTAAGGGCCAGTTCTATTCCGACTTTTCGGAGCTTATTGTCAAAATAAGCCATAAAAGATGTAAAGAAGTCATTTTTGAGCTATGGGCTTGGGCTTAACTTATTCCGCTTTGGAGGGGGGTGTTTCGGGTAGAAGCTCGCTAAAAATTGAAGGGAAGGTGAATAGTAAAATGACTTTGTTGTCTGTCTATATTACACTCAAAATGCAACTTCTCACGCCGCGTCACACCTGACCCTCAAGTAAAAACAAACACACAAGTGTTCATTGCCCTTCCCGCTTGCATCTCCTCTCCCCTTTCCCTCTATCTCGATCCCCTGCCTGCAGCGCTATGGCTCCTCCAGCGAGCCGTCGCCGCTGGTCCCATCTGGCCAAGTCCTCGACGATGCTCTGTCCAGCTAGGCTACATGCGGGTAGTACCAAATCTCCCCGGCTGCTCCTCCCACTGGTGCCGCCCCTCATTCTTATGGTCTCCAGCAGCAGCTCCACTATGGTCCGTCCAACGCACTACTCCGGCGGGTGCCGCACAACTACGACTGATGCCACACTGCGGTAGAAGGCACCTTATTCTCCCTTCCCTCCTCCCAGGCCGTAGCCTTGAGGTGCCATTGAAGGATGAGCTCATCCAACAAGGTGAGGATCTCCTCTGATTTTTTGCCAAATTTTCATTTCGATCCACTATACGATGAATTTCTATGAGCTGCTTCTGCTGCTGCTATATGATGCATTGCTATGAGCTGCTCCTGCTGCTGGTATATGATGAATTGCTATGAGCTGCTGCTGCTATATGATGAATTGCTCTGAGCTGCTGCTGCTATATGATGAGTTGTTATAAGCTGCTCTTGTTGCTGCTATATGATGAATTGCTATGAGCTGCTCCTTCTGCTGCTATAAGATGAATTGCTATGAGTTGCTCCTGCTGGTGCTATATGATGAATTGCTATGAGCTGGTGCTGGTATATGATGAATTGCACACTGCTGCTACTGCTGTATGATGAGTTGCTATGAGCTGTTGTTGCTGCTATATGATGCTTTCAGGTGGTGCTGCTATATGATAATAACCAGCCACTTGGACCATCGAATTTCAATAAATAATTGGTCTTCATTTAAATGTGGGTCATGCGTTCTTCGTTTAAATTAAACAATGGGATCTCTATGGAAGACATTGACCAAAGTAGATTGTGCCAAGTAGATGGTATCTTTGTATTTGCATTTTGAACAAATAGTGATGGTCTGTTTTCCTATCGTATTAATTACTGCACTGGGTCCAATTTGTGATGTTTGCAAGTCAAATTAACTTTGATATGGGCAGCAAAATGACAAAATATAATGCAATCTAGACTTTTCACTCATCATACCTAAGATAAGCTGAAAAGGAAGGCAATGAAAAGAACTGGTTGGCTTATTACCTGGAGCTTATATTCACAAGTGCTTATTTTCTTAGGATAACTCATAAAAATTGTCCCTAAGAAACTTGGCCAATAGAACTAACATACAAATCACATGTCATGATGACTGCAATGGAGGAGTGACCTACCATATGATAGAGGCAAAGGTGTCCCGTCTTTCGATGAGATGATGGATATCGCTTTGGTGGAAGTCGACTTTGACGATCCGACTACGAACGTGCGAGGACGTCGCGCCTTAGCAATTGCTAAACCAACTCCGAGAGGTTATTGACCACGCCGGAGCACGATCAACCTGACCACGAGGGTCTGTTTCCTGCGAGCAAACGAAGAACAAGCAAGAAACTAAGATTGCAATCTGGATATTGCGAATATAAGATGAAAGCTTTATTGATCAAGGTGGGGTTCTGTGACGCCTTTGTCTGGTCGTTGAACACAAACGAAGTACGCGAAGTTGCAGCTATGGCGAACTTTAATCGAAACAAAACCCAAAGTCTAAACGGTGCCCAAAGGATTGTATATATGGAGGAAGAGAGGGGAATTTCGTGGCCCTTGGTGGAGGGGTCCGAAATCAACCCTATCTCTTGTTTCCCCACACATACGGACTCTAGAAATAGCCTATACTTATGTATTTCGAAATTACATGGGCCTGGCCCAATAAAAAGGTGACGCAGCACCTATAATAGCCTCGGGACGAAATTTATGAAGTGGCATCTTGTATATTTCGTCCAAGGCTTCATGCACCCATTATGGTGGCTTCAAAGTCCTGAAATCATCACTTGTAACTCCGTTCTTGTTCCCCTTGTGCATGGCATCATCTCCATGCTTGTTCTTGCTCCAATGTTCATCCTTCTCCAAGCTAGGCCCTTCATTTGTAAGCAAAACAAATGTATCCAATTTAGGCAGCATCATATTCTCATGAACATTAGAATCATTACCAAGAAACGAAAGTACCTGGTAATTTAATTGGCGTGCGCGAGCTCTAGTAATTGGTCCCGTATATGTAGCAGTAGGGGCTGTGGGTGTAACAATGGTATTGATGTCCTCATCATCCTCCCCTTCTTGAAATGAAGTCGTCCTCGACGGAAGCTCATCTTCCTCACCCAAATAAGGCTTCAAATCTGCAATGTTAAAAGTGGGACTAACCCCAAAATCTGCACGCAGCTCAAGTTTATATGCATTATCATTTATTTTCTCTAACACCTTAAAGGGACCATCAGCCCGTGGCATGAGCTTTGATTTGCGCAAATCAGGAAATCTATCCTTACGCAAATGTAACCAAACAAGATCTCCAGGTGCAAACACAACATGTTTTCTACCCTTATCTCCAGCAAGTTTATATTTGGCATTCATACGCTCAATGTTTTCCTTAGTTAACTCATGCATTTTTAAAATCAATTCAGCACGTTGTTTAGCATCAAAATTAACCTTTTTCGAAGATGGAAGAGGCAACAAATCAATAGGTGCACGAGGTAGGAAACCATACACAACTTCAAAAGGGCACATCTTAGTAGTAGAATGCAATGAACGATTATAAGAAAATTCAATATGAGGCAAGCATTCCTCCCACATTTTCTTATTACTCTTCAAAACAGCCCTAAGCATAGTAGACAATGTTCTATTGACTACTTCAGTTTGGCCATCAGTTTGGGGGTGACAAGTAGTACTAAAAAGCAGTTTAGTCCCCAACTTAGCCCATAAACATCTCCAAAAGTGGCTAAGAAATTTAGTATCACGATCTGAAACAATAGTATTTGGCACACCATGCAAGCGAATAATTTCACGAAAGAACAAATCAGCAACATTAACAGCATCATCGCTTTTATGACATGGTATAAAGTGTGCCATTTTCGAGAATCTATCCACGACAACAAATATGCTATCCCTCCCCTTCTTTGTTCGAGGTAAACCTAAAACAAAGTCCATAGATATATCCTCCCAAGGAACACTAGGTACAGGCAAAGGAATATATAAACCATGAGGATTGAGTCGTGACTTAGCTTTTTGACATGTAGTGCAGCGAGCAATAAGACGCTCAACATCCCGTCTCATCTTTGGCCAAAAGAAATGTGTAGCCAGTACGTCCTCCGTCTTCTTCACGCCAAAGTGTCCCATTAATCCTCCTCCATGCGCCTCCTGCAACAACAAAAGACGAACGGAGCTAGCTGGAATGCATAGCTTGTTAGCAGGAAACACAAATCCATCGTTAACGACAAACTTGTTCCACATTCTTCCTTCTTTACAATTCTGCATTACATCTTTAAAATCAGCATCATGCACGTATTGATCTTTGATGGTCTCCAAACCAAATATTTTGAAGTCAAGTTGTGAAAGCATAGTATAGCGACGAGACAATGCATCAGCAATAACAATTTCTTTTCCCTTCTTGTGTTTAATGACATAATGGAAAGTCTCAATGAATTCAACCCATTTAGCATGTCTACGATTCAGTTTAGCTTGACTTTTAATATGTTTCAAAGATTCATGATCAGAATGTATAACAAATTCTTTGGACCATAAATAATGTTGCCATGTTTCTAAAGTCCGAACAAGAGCATATAATTCTTTATCATAAGTAGAATAATTTAGACTAGGCCCACTCAATTTTTCAGAAAAGTATGCAACAGGTTTGCCATCTTGTAATAACACACCTCCTAATCCAATTCCACTAGCATCACATTCAAGCTCCAAAGTCTTATTAAAATCAGGAAGTTGGAGTAAAGGAGCATGTGTCAACTTATCTTTCAATACCGAGAAGGCTTCTTCCTGTGCGGTACCCCAAAGAAAAGGCACATCTTTCTTTGTAAGCTCATTGAGAGGTGCAGCAATGGTGCTGAAATCTCTCACAAAACGCCTATAGAATCCAGCGAGGCCAAGAAAACTCCTCACTTGTGTGACTGTTTTGGGCTGCGGCCAACTCTCAATAGCTTCAATCTTGGCTTTATCAACTTCAATTCCCTATGGAGTAACAACATAGCTAAGAAAAGATACTCGGTCGATGCAAAAGGTGCACTTCCCAAGGTTACCAAACAAACGTGCATCACGTAGAGCAATAAAAACAACACGTAAATGTTCCAAATGTTCTTCCAAAGATCTGCTATAAATCAGTATATCATCAAAATAGACTACCACAAATCGTCCAATGAAAGCACGTAAAACTTCGTTCATTAGTCTCATGAAAGTACTAGGCGCATTAGTTAACCCAAAAGGCATGACTAACCACTCATATAATCCAAACTTAGTTTTAAAAGCTGTTTTCCATTCATCCCCCAATTTCATACGAATTTTATGGTATCCACTACGCAAATCAACTTTGGAGAATTAGAGCCACTCAATTCATCAAGCATATCATCTAGCCTAGGAAGAGGATGACGATAACGAATAGTAATATTATTAATGCCTCTACAATCAACACACATACGCGATGTACCATCCTTTTTCGGCACTAGAATAATAGGAACAGCACAAGGACTAAGGGATTCGCGTATATAACCTTTGTCGAGAAGCTCTTGTACTTGACGCATAATCTCCTTCGTCTCCTCTGGATTGGTACGGTATGGCGCACGGTTTGGCAGTGACGCACCGGGAATTAAGTCAATCTGATGCTCAATCCCTCGAATAGGCGGTAATCCCGGTGGCACGTCTTGTGGAAAGATGTCAGCGAACTCCTGTAAAATGTTAGTGACAGCAAGAGGCAAAGAGGAAGGCACGTCCTCGAATGAAAATAATGCCTCTTTGCACACAAAAGCATAGCAAACAGATTTGCTGAAATCTAGCTCATCAATATCAGATTTGGTGGCAAATAAACATGCACTTTTCAATTTAATTTCAGAAGCAACACTAGATGGTTTATTATTAGGCTTCATTTGTTGCTCAAATTCTTTTGCCACAATCTGATTTTCACTCTTATTCTTCTCTTGTTTTGCTTTATTAGCTCTATTAATATCATCTTTCAAAATAGAATCAGGAGTCATAGGAAGCAAAGTAATATTTTTATCCTTATGAACAAGAGTATAGTGATTGTTTCTACCATGGTGTACAGAATTTTTATCAAATTGCCATGGTCTACCAAGTAATAAGGAACATGCTTGCATAGGTACCACATCACAATCAACATAATCAGCATATGTAGATATACTAAAATGCACACGAACAGTACGTGTTACCTTAACCTTGCCGCTGTTGTTGAACCATTGGATGTAGTAAGGATGTGGATGTGGTCTTGTGGTGAGAGAAAGCTTCTCCACCATCTCCATGCTAGCCAAGTTGTTGCAGATCCCTCCATCTATGATGACGCGCACAGAACGTTCTTTCACAACTCCCTTGGTATGTAACAAATTGTGCCTCTGATTTTGCTCAGCTTGTGTGACCTGCACACTCAAAACACGTTGAGAAACTAAACATTCATACCTGTCAGCGTCTTCAGGAGCCATGTATTGCGTCTCATGATCAGAATCATCTCCACCATGTTCTTCACGTGTAATAAGAGCCAAAGTATCCTCATCATAGTCACTAGCGGACTCATATCCACCATCCGCGGTAGCAATCATCACACGCGGAGATTTGCATTCTCTCGCATAATGACCTCGTCCCTTACAACGACGACAAATAATATCACTTGTGTGCCCTGTTGATGCCATGGAAGAAGAACGCTGTGCAGGCCCCGCAGGTGCGCTCTTGGCAGATAATGGTGGTTGTGCCTGTTTTCTTGTATCACGGCTGGAGGTGGCACCGGATGGAGGTGCTGGTGCAGTTGAAGTAGAAGATGCACGTGGTGTCCATGATGAAGGTCGGCCTGCAGAAAAGTTAGTTCGCCCCAATGCTTGTCGATCATGCACTTCACGTTCAGCTTTACAAGCAAGATGGAATAAACGAGTGATATTAATATACTCCTTATAGTCTAGAATGGTCTGAATCTCTCTATTTAATCCACCCAGAAAACATGCAAGCATAGCTTCATTCTCCTCAACAATACCACATCTAATCATGCCAGTTTGTAATTCCTGATAATATTCTTCTACAGAATTTTTCCCTTGTCTTAAACGCTGCAATTTTTGAAGCAATTCACGTTGATAATATGGTGGAACCCAACGCGTACGCATAGCAGTTTTCAAAGTAGCCCAAGTAGTTGGAATAGGATATAATCTACAATGTTCAGACCACCATACACATGCAAAACTAGTGAAAGCACAAACAGCAGCAACAACTCATCTCTCCTCAGGATATTGTAAACATGTAAATCGTTGTTCAGTTTCTAACTCCCAAGTAAGATATATATCAGGAACATATCTACCCTCAAATGGTGGAATATTCAATTTCAGTTTAGGAATATGGACATCATCTCGTACCTGAGGTGGTGGTGCAGGCCTACCATTACGAATATATACCTGAGGTCGACCTGCTGGTGGTGGTACAGGTGGCTGCACGTAGTGCTGATTTTGATCAACCTCATCCTCATAATCTCCCACATAATCATCCTCCTCCGCATCAGCAGCAGGAGCCACAGAAGTATCAACAGCAGCACCAACAGTTTGGCCAAACGCAAGAGGAACACGGCTTGCTCGGCGGAGGTCTGTTTCGCGACGTGGAGGTAGTCGTTGTTGTTGTTGTTGGAGAGGTGCGTTAGGTGCAGCGGGTGGTGGTGGTGGAAGACGCGCGAGCAATTCATTAAACTTGTTATCGAGCTTTGTTTCGAACGTCTTCTCAAGGCCAGTGATCTTCTCCATGGCCTCTTCAAAATTGTTCAGCACATCTTGCACCTGTTCAGTCATTATTTGCTGAAACTTATCATGAAGCTCCTTGTTCAATAAATTCTCCCAGTCAATCTCGTCGGCTTGTGATCCTGGCATGGTTAGCAGCAATAGAAACACACAAGAATATGATCCTACAGACTACGAACAAGTGGTGGTGGTGGGTGTCACAAATCCGTCAAGCAAAACTCAAATTCTTACCAGTTCTTACCCAGCAACAGGCGGTGATCGGCAACCGTTGTAGTCAAAACTCTCAAAGCTTGATAGAGCGATTACCAGGGAGAGTCAAACGCACGACGTAGATGTATGTGGAGCTGGGAAGGCTAATAATATGGTAGCAAAAAGGGTCAGCAATAATCAATTCAGAGATGCAAAGTTGAATAAACGCTCAACGACGGTACTGTGCTGGTCCTAGGCTAGACTGTGCTAGAGACGCGAGCCTAGAACACCAACAAAATCGCGGCGCGGCACGTAAACAAGGGAGGAGCACACTCTGAAAAAAAAAATTCTCTTTTTTTGCACTTTTTTTCCTCTTTTTTTTTCTTTTTTTTGCTCCGCAACAATTTTTTTCGAAAAAGTCTACAAATGGTCTAAAAACTGCCTAGCCAGAATTTTCCAGACTAGACGCTGATGATGGTATATGGCAACAGCGACGATGATGATGCGGTGGTGATATATGGCAGCGGCGACGTGACAACCTGTGAACAGAACTCGAAACTCTAAAAGACTAGACGCTAAGACCAGCAACTGGACACGACGATGCAACCGCAAATTCAACAAAGCAAATATAGAAAAGATTATGCAAGGCTCAGATTGGTTCGGATGGGATGAACTAACCCTAATTTTTTTTTGGCTTTTTCGTGGACTATAGGTATGAAGAACAGACTCGATCTAAACTACGAAAAACTGTAAAATCTCACCGAGCAACCTGGAAATCTGATACCACTTGATAGAGGCAAAGGTGTCCCGTCTTTCGATGAGATGATGGATATCGCTTTGTTGGAAGTCGACTTTGACGATCCGACTACGAACATGCGAGGACGTCGCGCCTTAGCAATCGCTAAACCAACTCCGAGAGGTTATTGACCACGCCGGAGCACGATCAACCTGACCACGAGGGTCTGTTTCCTGCGAGCAAACGAAGAACAAGCAAGAAACTGAGATTGCAATCTGGATATTGCGAATATAAGATGAAAGCTTTATTGATCAAGGTGGGGTTCTGTGACGCCTTTGTCTGGTCGTTGAACACAAACGAAGTACGCAAAGTTGCAGCTATGGCGAACTTTTAATCTAAACAAAACCCAAGGTCTAAACGATGCCCTAAGGGCTGTATATATGGAGGAAGAGGGGGTGGATTTCGTGGCCCTTGGTGGAGGGGTCCGAAATCAACCCTATCTCTTGTTTCCCCACACATACGGACTCTAAAAATAGCCTATACTTATGTATTTCGAAATTACATGGGCCTGGCCCAATAATAAGGTGACGCAGCACCTAAAATAGCCTCGGGACGAAATTTATGAAGTGGCATCTTGTATATTTCGTCCAAGGCTTCATGCACACATTATGGTGGCTTCAAAGTCCTGAAATCATCACTTGTAACTCCGTTCTTGTTCCCCTTGCGCATGCCATCATCTCCATGCTTGTTCTTGCTCCAATGTTCATCCTTCTCCAAGCTAGGCCCTTCATTTGTAAGCAAAACAAATGTATCCAATTTAGGCAGCATCATATTCTCATGAACATTAGAATCATTACCAAGAAACGAAAGTACCTGGTAATTTAGTTGGCGTGCACGAGCTCTAGTAATTGGTCCAGTATGTATAGCAGCAGGGGCTGTGGGTGTAACAATTGTATTGATGTCCTCATCAGTGCTGCTCTGAGTGTTGGCCCAAACTAGAGCCCCTTGCAGCGCCACCTCGGGGAAACCTGAGGGTTGGTTTTAGTTGTACGGATTGCTCATCCGGTGTGCCCTGAGAACGAGATATGTGCAGCTCCTATCGGGATTTGTCGGCACATTCGGGTGGCTTTGCTGGTCTTGTTTTACCATTGTCAAAATGTCTTGTAACCGGGATTCTGAGGCTGATCAGGTCTTCCTGGGAGAAGGACTATCCTCCGTTGACCGTGAGAGCTTGTGATGGGCTAAGTTGGGACACCCCTGTAGGGTTTTGAACTTTTGAAAGCCGTGCCCGCGGTAATGGGCAGATGGGAATTTGTTAATGTCCGGTTGTAGAGGTCTTGACACTTATCTTAATTAGAATGCATCAACCGCGTGTGTAGCCGTGATGGTCTCTTCTCGGCGGAGTCCAAGAAGTTAACACAGTTCTTGTGTTATGCTTGAACGTAAGTAGTTTCAGGATCACTTCTTGATCATTTCTAGTTCACGACCGTGCTTTGCTTCTCTTCTCGCTCTCATTTGCGTAAGTTAGCCACCATATATGCTAGTGCTTGCTACAGCTCCACCTCACTACCTTTTCCTACCCATAAGGTTAAGTAGTCTTGATCTCGCGGGTGTGAGATTGCTGAGTCCTCGTGGCTCATAGATACTTCCAAAACAGTTGCAGGTGTCGTTGATGCCAGTGCAGGTGACGCAACCCAGCTCGAGTGGGAGCTCGATGAAGATCGTGTGCGTTGTGTTGTTTCGTTTCCAGTTGATCAGTAGTGGAGCCCAGTCGGGGTGATCGGGGATCTAGCATTTGGGGTTGTCTTTATTTTGGTTCCGTAGTCGGACCTTGATTGTATCTGGATGATGTAATGCTATATTTATGTATTGTGTGAAGTGGCGATTGTAAGCCATCTCTTTATCCCTTTCTTATTCAGTACATGGGATGTGTAAAGATTACCCCTCTTGCGACATGCCTACTATGCGGTTATGCCTCTAAGTCGTGCTCCGACACGTGGGAGATATAGCCGCATCGTGGGTGTTACAAGTTGGTATCAGAGCCTTCCCCGACTTAGGAGCCCCCTGCTTGATCGAATGGCTGGCGTTGTTGAGTCTAGAAAAATGTTTTGAGTCATGTAGGATTATATATATCGGAGAGTAGGATTCTTTTTACTCCTCAGTCCCTTCGTCGCTCTGGTGAGGCCTCCTGACGTAGAAGTTTTGACTTCCCTCTCCTCAAATTTCACAAATTTTTTTTAGGATCACGCGGGTATCTTGGAATCTTCCGATGGTTTTGTGATGAGAACATTGTTCTTGGTGCCTCCTGACATTTAGGGGTTGTGGCAGTGTCCCGGGGAGTTGAGCTCCGAGATGTTGTCGTCACAATTTTATCGTTGCAGTTCTGGAATACCTGAGTTCGCCGACATTGAAAATCTCTTTTATGCAGTTGTCAGTGAGATAACCTCGACGCCACCCAGTACTGGGGCGGGAGTTCAGGAGTATTGCCATAACTCGTATAACGGATGCTTTTCGAAGGTTGAGGTAAATGATTTCTGAAAGTTTCTTGGTTATGTGTTGAAGGATGGATACAGCTGGATGTAGGATTTGCTAGTTTTGGGTGAGATATTATGCTTCCCCTGTATCCCCAACACCTGATTGCATAACCAGAAAGTTTTGGGAGTTTATAAGTGGGAATTCAAGTAGCTCCTAGGATATCTTTCCGACAGATGCATGATATGAAATTGGGGTTCGACGTCTAGTGGTCCGCCTATCCACGGTTGGTTTTACAGTGGTCTCGTTGTGTCTTAAAGAGTCCTTGGCTATGCTGACTCGAGGACACTTTGCATGTCATGTGCACTGCCTTGTACATGATGGTGTTGTACGATCGAGCACGTGTGGGCCCCACCACGAAAACTTCGGACGAAATCTCTATCATATGTTTGTTCCGTCTTTTTTCTGCAAGCCAATCCTTTGTTTTGTTTTTTGTTGTGGTATTCGAGTTGCTTCGAAGTCAAATGTGTTTCCATACCTTTTCCAAGCGGTGTTCTCATACTTCTATGTGAATACCAATCCTTCATGATAGTCAAGATTGTCATGTCAATTCTTTCCAACCGGCGTGTTTCTCTTCAAGTGGATCCGATCATTTCAACATTCGCAAGATCAACTCTAAGTATTCTCAATGGTGTTTGTTTCATTCGTCCCAAGTTGCCTTTGTTTTACCCACCCTCCCACACTTTTTCTTCAAGGACTCGGATTTCTGAATCAAGTGTCCATCTTATGGATGTGAAGTTTATTCATTCTTTCCTCAATGTTCTTATCCGGTGATGCTCAGGAAGATACTAACGGAGCTTCAACTGTTTTATTGTTCATTCTTTTCTTCTCCAGTGGAATCAATTCAAGCTTTCTGTATTGATCACATGCCTTTTCCTTGTTTCAAATGCTTTCTCATGCCGGTGCACCTCTTAATCATCTACTCCTCGCTATTCATTTGTTCTCGAGTGCTGAAGATATCTCGAACATTCGTGCTTCCACTCTGTATTCGTTCAAGCCTTTTTCGAGATTGTTATCTCATTCAAGCCATTTATTTCAACTGGTGCAATCTCTCTTCAAATCTTTCAACAGTGTTTCTTTTGAGTGGGCCCTAACCCACAGGTCTTTTCCCAGGATCTTACCTGACTCTTCTAATCTTCCCGGAGTTACTCTCAAATTATTTTTCCAAGTTGACGTAAGAATGAATTATCATCAGTCATATGTATTTCTCCAAGATCTGTCAAATTCTGTTCACCGTTGGCTCAACCTTTCTATTCGTCATCCCGGAGTATCTCAACAATTTCATGGTGGTGTTTTCTCGTCGTCATTATTGGATTTAAAGACCGAAGAAGATTTTTCTCTCAATCTTGCTCCATTCTCTTCAAGATTCATGGTTATAGCTTGATGCCATTCTCTCATAATTTTTTTTGATTGGTGAGAATTCTTTTCACCCATCCAGAGCTATTCAAGAGTCTTTTTAGTTTGATTCTCCGGAGCCCATCATCTCAAAATTTATTCATTCCAGCTTTCAGCTATTGTTCTCCAAATCTTACCGGTGCATCATTCAATATTCTCTAATCAGCTCGTATCTCTTTGTTTCAGTTGTATCTAAATCTCCTCAAGTATCCTCATTCGTTCTCTAATTCTTACCGGTGATTCATCCCATTACGTCATTCATTTCCAATTCTTACGGTGGTTCTTTCAAGATTTCTCTTCCTTCTTTATCTTATCAATTCATTCGTTGTTTCAATTCTACCGGTGGATCGTTGAAGACCTTCTCAAGTTGCGCTATATCTAGCTTAATCCTTTCTACGAGAATAAGTAGTATGCCAAATCCATTGTTTGTAATCAACATAATTGGTGAAGGATGAGCATAACGTAATTCTTATTCTTGTTTCATCGAGTAAGTTCAATTCCTGCTTTCCGGAGTGGTTCATCATATCACATTCTCGGTTCGAGATGCTTTAACATTTCTTTTCCCGGAGTTCCAAGCTCTCATCATCACAAAGATCCATTTAAATCATCGCAAGGCTTCACCTTTTTTTCAACTTCTCTTTCCTTCATTATTCTTTTTTATCGGAGTTCTTCATGGAGGCTCTACATGATGGTTGATCAAGGATTCAATTTCTTCTCGAAGTGTTCATTGAGATTCTTTTCAGAGGAGTTCAAGCATTCTGCATCTTGCATCCCAAAGTCCTATTTGTTCTATCTTATCTTTTGAGGTGGTGTTATGTCATTGTTGATAATTTTCCTTTCGTGTTTCACGATTCACAAGT
Organism: Triticum aestivum; assembly: GCF_018294505.1. Classification (NCBI taxonomy): domain Eukaryota; kingdom Viridiplantae; phylum Streptophyta; class Magnoliopsida; order Poales; family Poaceae; genus Triticum; species Triticum aestivum. Next base: position 330,798,102 of record NC_057797.1, read on the forward strand.
TTTTCAATAGTGACATATCTAAATCCATCATTTTCTCTTCGCTCAAGACATCTTTTGAACCAATCAACCTCGTTATTGGAATTATCTTGGGTTATATTTCACCTAAAGCCTTCCCTAAGGATTGTTGCTATCTATGCTGCTTATAAATGATCCAAGTTCTTCATTTATCCTCCTGGTGAAATAAGTTTCTCGTCTCCTTGTTGATATCAATCCAATCTATTGTTTTCCGTTAGTGGCAGAATTTCACCTCATAGTTTTGAGATGTTCTCCATAAGCCCACTACAAGCTTACTCTTTTCATTGTTGGTTTTCCAACAACTACGTTCGACCCTTCTCCTAAAGATGCTTTCAAGCTCATTCGAGAGAGAAGATATAGTTTTTCTCCTCCGTTCATTCCATTCCATTCTCTTTTCTTCCGGAGGCATTGTGATGTTGCTCTCTTCAACTCATCTTCTTGTTTTGTCAGGACCTTGTTCTTTTCATGCTTATCCATTTAACCGGAGTGTTGTGCCCTTTTGCTCAAGTTCTTTTCGCCTTATCAAGTCTTGCATCTCTTTTCAACCGGAGTGCTGTCCGAATTTGTTCTTCCTTGTTCCTCTTTCCTAATGGAGTGCTTTCAACTTCGTTCATCTTTGTTGTATTCTTTCTTTCAATTTGTTCAACCATTCAAGGTTCATGGTTTCACTCGTTTGTCAAAGAAGAAACTTAGTTTTACCTTTTCCCCTTCCTCTTTCGTTTCCCTCGGTGCCATCCTAGATCTCGAGACGAGATCCTCTTGTAGTGGTGGAGTGTTGTGACGCCCCGAGACCGATGTGCCAGGTGTCTTCCAGTTATTCGCCGACGTTGCCATGTCTTTTGCTTGCGTGTTGCATTTCATCATGTCATCATGTGCATTGCATCATCTGTTTTCAAAACTTGCATCCGTCCCGGTCTCCTAGTTCTTTAAGTTGTCCGTTCTGAGACCAAACACCCTTGCATGCGCCCGCGACACGTCCGAAATATTTTTTATAAGTGGCCGGAAAATGTTCTCGGAATGGGCTGAAAGTTGGCAAGCGGTGTTGTTATGTTGTAGGTAGGCCGCCTGCCAAGTTCATCACATTCGGAGTTCGTTTGACGCCCCAACGATTAACTATAGCGACAATATAGTCGGTCAAACGTCGGACGTTTTCTGTCTCCGGAAACAGTCGCAGGGCCTTTCTCTCTTCTCTTTCCTCAGTCCGAGGCCTTCTGCACAGTCCACTACCTACCGCCAGGCCCAACCTAACCTTTCTCGTCACCCCGCAGCCCTCCTCACGCGCGCGTCCGAAAAGTTGTCCCGGACCCGACCCGTACAGTCGTCACCATTGGATCCGGATCATCCCCAAACTCTACAAAACATCATCATTTTCTCATTTGGACTTCCTAGTCTATATTTCTCGACCGCTCGATTTTATTTGGAGGGACGGATTAGCCCCTAAACTCTCCCTCTTTCTTTATATATATAGTCCCTAGTCTAAATCAAGACCAAACCCTAAAATCTAGGAGTCTTGTCCCTGTCGCCGCCACACTCAAATCTCCTTCGGGATCTCACCCGAGCCAACCACCCACACCCCAGATCCCCTCCACTCGATCCAGAGCATCAGCAGCAGTCCCAAGCGCCAAGCCCCTCCAGGATGGATCGCGAGCAGCGCTGCCTTTCGCTCGTTGGCGGCGGCCTCAACCACCAGGATGCCACTGCCGGAGCACCAGCAGGACCGCCGCGTCCCTCCTCTGTTCCCTGCTCGTCCTTCTCCTTTCCCTGTCTCTCCCTCACGCTTACTCTCACTCATAGGAACACCATGGCCGGCCCTCGCCCCTCACTTTGGTTCCTGGACCCCTGCGCCCCGTCACCCGCGTCCAGCGCCGCCATGGTTTCGCGCCAAGCTCCTACGCCCGCGGCCCCTGCCTCGACCGCCTCCTATTCGACAAGAGATGAAGAACGCCTAGTGAGTTGCCGCCTCGTCTCCATCCATCATCGTCGTCTTGGCCTCGGATCCGGCTGGTTTCCGTGGACCCTCGCCCCGCCAAGTCCCTCTACAGCTCTGCCCGTCGCCGCTGCTTCCTTGCTTCGTCTGAACCTCCCTCCCCGCCGCCAAGTCCATTGTTGCCTCCCCTACGTCTGTGTGCGAACGCAGAGGATGAGTACGACAGCACCAAGCCCTGCCGCGCCAGAGTCCCGCGGATTCTATGGCCTGCTCGCCGCCATTCTGCTTCACGGCGTGCCGCCATGTCCGCTGCACCTCTGTCGAGCTGCTCTGCTTCGACCACTCGTCCCTGTTGACCGGTTCAAGCGCCAGCATGGCCGGCCTCTTGGGCCGTAATCCAGCGCCACTTCTTCCTCTGCCCGGCCTGCCAAGCCTCTTCTCGGACCCGGCCTTGGGCCAGGATGAGCCGCCTGCAGCCCCTGTGCACTTTGGGCCGGCCAGATTCGGCCCCGACTCTTTTTTTAGGCTCTATGATTTTGTTTTTTATTCCAGAGACTGCAGTTTTTTGAGAAAAGACCCTCATGTTCACACATTTAATATCTCCCAAACTATGCATCTTTTGTAAAAACATTATATATGTAAAATGCCTAGAAATTTGTCTAGTTTAATAATCTGCAACTTTCATCCATGTTTGAAATTCTTAAAATGATGTTTGATTAAATTTGCTCTAACAATATGTTAAAATGCTTTATTTCATAACTAAATAGCCGCAGCTCCAAATTTAATAAACTTTATATGTAAATGGGGTAGAAAAATGCCTAGTTTAACATGGTGGCTTTACTTTGCATGTTTAATAATTTTAAAATTGTTTTTAGGGCAGAACAGTACCAAATCCATATTTTGCACATGAGGATTTTTCCGGACTAATTGCTTGTTGTTCTGGCCTCATTTAAACTTGTCTAGATAGGTAGTTTTCATATGCTTCACCTCTTTCCATGTTAATCAACATTTAATATTGTTGGGTACCTAAACAAGAGTGAACTAAATAAGGCATGTGGTGTTTTCGGCAATATGCAACTCGTTGCATAATGAGCTCCTCTTAATTTGTAGGATTGTTTGTGCACTTTGTGATGCCATGCCTCATTAAACCGTTTATGCATCATACTTGATTGTGCATCATTGATAGAGGCGGGGATGTCCCGATTTTTCGATGAGATGATAACTATCGATTTGGTGGAGACGACTTTGACGATTCAACTACAAACGTGCACGACGTTGCGCCTTAGCAATCGCTAAACCAACTCCGAGAGGTTATTGACCACGCCAGAGCACAATCAACCTGACCACAAAGGTCTATTCCTGCAAACAATCGAAGAACAAGCAAGAATATGATAAAGCAATCTGAATATCGCGAATATAGATGAAGTATTGATAAAGGTGGGGATCCGTAAACGGTCTTGGTCTGGTCGTTGGACACAAACAAAGTACACAAAGTTGCAATGGCTAACTTTTAACTAAACAAATCCCAAGGAAAAAGCTACTAGATAGATCTACTTATATAGGAGCAAGGGGTGGCGGCCTAGGAGGTGGGAGGACGTCCCAAGGCAGCCTAAAACTAACCCTAGGTCGTACAAGGGCAATGGGCCCAAGTGGAGGTGATGCAACACCTTTGGACTTGTTGTTTGACTCGGATTCTGCTGCAGCGTCTGATTGTTTCGTCTATATTTCAACGCTCCGGACAAATTTGAGGGTGAATCCAATTGGGCTGCAAAGAGCACAAAATCTAGAATCCAACAGAAAAAGAATCACCCAATTCGGAGTCCGTATGAAAAAGTTGTTGGCGTTTTGAGTCAGGTATGTCTGTGCAGTCCGAATCTGAATCCAGAACGTGAGAGACTTGGACTCTATCTTCTCTTGGCCCAAAAGTGACGTGAAAGAACTTTTTGAACAGCACTTAAACATCTCTTTCTCCCTTATCTTCATATGTGAATTGTACAAATATCACATACACCTGCAATTAGACAAAACACAAAAGTGTGTGAAGTATTTTTGTTCTGGATAACATAAATAGATTATTGAATAGTTTGCACTAGAAATCACCTGACAAATATGCATGTATGCAATATTTTTGGTCGTATCCAAGGTAGTCATGTCCTCATCATCCTCCCCTTTTTGAAAACAAAGCCGTCCTCGGCGTTGCTTAATCTGAAATGTGGCTAACAAAAGAGACAAGGTGTACATGTTGTATATGTATATGTCATCCAGTTTAACTTCCCTTGATTTTTGCACGTATGACACATGTATACATGAGTAACTTTCATAGTTCATAAAAACTAAAGCCAAAAAATTATCACAAGAAGTAGAAGGCATGAAAATATTAGAATTCAGTTTGCACATATAAGTGAAGCTCTTATTCATTTCAAAAGATTCACAATGTTCATCCTTAAACCATCCCAACTTTGGTGAATAAACCTTACTTGCATCAAATTTACATGCTACAACATGCTTAAATAAGCAAACATGCAATAAGTCATTGGACACAGAATCACCACCAAGATTGGAGGCCATATCAAAATGATTAAACATTAGTTCTTTTGCATCAACACTTAATTCAATGGGTGCACTCAAAATTGTTGATATTTCAGTTGTTTGATCACTCTCTAAAATAGGTGGTGTGCTCAAATCAACAGGTAACTCAACACATGATGCATTCAAGTTAACTAGGCATGCTTCATTCTCATGTGAAGTTATATCATCAAGACCTTTACTGTTACCTCGTAGAGATGTAGCTGATGTAGGTACGGACGTTGACAATGTACCATACTCTTGAGATGATATCACGCTCACAATCCGAGGTGGGGCTGCTCTAGTAGGTGCAATAGTGGAGTAACCAACCGGCGGTGGTGAGCATGAACTGGAATAGTAGTTGTTGTAGTTACCTAATGCATCCTCCTGTATTTGTCTCTCAAAGGTACAAGCACGGACATATATACCAGTAATGCAACGAGGAATATACTGAAATCTTGCCTGAATATCATGGTTCAAACCACCAAAAAATCTATTCATTATATCATCCTCAGATTCTTCTATGTCACAATGATGCATATAAGATTTGAACTCTTGGTAGTAAGCATGAACAGTGTTACTGCCTTGTTTTAATTGCTCCAATTTGCGACGCAATTCACGACGATAGTAAGGAGGAAAAAATTGTTGTCTCATTACAGCTTTCAAAACTTTCCAAGTTGTGGGTTGGTTATCAATGTTTTTCTTACAATGTACACTCCACCAAACAGAAGCAAAACTAGTAAATTCTCTAATGGTAGCTCGTACTCTCTCAAGTTCAGAAAAATCATGGTGACTAAAAACTTGTTCTACTTCAAGCTCCCAAGCTAGATAAATAGCAGGATTAAATCTACCCTCAAATGATGGTAAAGAGATAACCTGACCATATACTTGTGTGTGTTGTCCCAACTCTCGTGATGGTGAAGATGTGTCCGTCATCCAAGAACTTCTATCTCTGGAACCTGTCATGATTAGTAGAAACAAGAACCAAAATTCGAGAATAATGTTCCTATGAACTACTAGGATGTGGTTGTAAAGTGCTCACAGTAAAGCAAATATCAATATCTTACAAGTTCTTACCATGCGGCAGGTGGTGACAGGCAACCAGCGGTGTCAAATAACTCCGAAGATTGTGTAAAATGATTGTCAGGGGAACGTACGTATACACGGTGTAGAAATATGTGGAGCTGGGTTGGCTATATATGGTAGCAAAAGATTAGCAATAATCAATTCAAAGATGCAATGTTGAATAAACGTTCAACGATGGTACTGTGCTGGTCCTAGGCTAGACCGGACTAGAGACGCGAGCCTAGAACACTAATGAGGTCACGGCATAGCACAACTAGCATCAATGAAGGATAAGTAGCTCTGGACAGCAAGATATAAGTGAAGATCACAACGGCAGTAAAGATAATGATGAATAACAACTGCCAAGCAGGATATATAACAACTCTCTCTCCAACTTTCCTCTTGAAAAGTTTGCTACTAAGTCAAGCTTTCTAATGCAAAAAGAATCACTAATTCTGAATTGATATGAGGAGTCAAAGAATTCTAAAACTGGCCTGAAAAACTGGAACAAACTGTATGCGTGAACTTCGGAGGGCAAAAAGACCTATTTAGAAGTTGATTTTGAGACGCGAAATATTGAACTAGCTTTTGCAACTATTCAGATGCGTCTAGTCGCTAGCTTTAATTTGAGTACTTGTGGAGCCAAAACGGAGTTCGTATGAGGAAGTTATGCCTTTTTTACTGAACAGTGCACAAAAACAGATTCCAATCCAAATTCAACTACGAGATTGAGTCTAGATAGATCCGAATTTTGTTTTTTTTCTCCTCTCTTTTTTTTCTCACACTTTTTTTTTCTTTTCCTTTCTTTTTTTTCTCTGACTTTTTTTTAACTTTTTTTTTCTCTCGTTTTTTTTCTCTATCTTTTTTTTTCTCCCTCTTTCCAAGACAAACTAGATAAGATGCAGATTGGATCAGGCGAAGATGTGAATGACCTCAACTATGATTATGACAACGAACAGTGCGTAACACATGGTGAAAATTGATGGATGGGATAGTGGACAGCGGAAGGGATAATGATGCAGCGGCGGCGTGACTAATATGAACAGAACTCGAAACTCTAAAGGAACTAGACACTAAGACTAGCAACTCGACACGGCGATGCAACCGATAATTCAATAAAGCAAACAATGAAAAGAAAAATGCAAAGGCTCAGACTGGCTTGGACAAAGGATGAATAGATCTAACTCTTTTTTGTGGATTTTTCTTGGACAATAGGTAAGAAAATAAATCTAATCTAGGAAAACTGGAAATTCTCACCGAGCAACCTGAAAACTGATACCACTTGATAGAGGCAAGGGTCCCGATCTTTCGATGAGATGATAACTATCGATTTGGTGGAGACGACTTTGACGATTCGACTACAAACATGCACGACGTTGCGCCTTAGCAATCGCTAAACCAACTCCGAGAGGTTATTGACCACGCCAGAGCACAATCAACCTGACCACGAAGGTCTATTCCTGCAAGCAATCGAAGAACAAGCAAGAATATGATAAAGCAATCTGAATATCGCGAATATAGATGAAGTATTGATAAAGGTGGGGATCCGTAAACGGTCTTGGTCTGGTCGTTGGACACAAACAAACTACACGAAGTTGCAATGGCTAACTTTTAACTAAACAAATCCCAAGGAAAAAGCTACTAGATAGATCTACTTATATAGGAGCAAGGGGTGGCGGCCTAGGAGGTGGGAGGACGTCCCAAGGCAGCCTAAAACTAACCCTAGATCGTACAAGGCCAATGGGCCCAAGTGGAGGTGATGCAACACCTTTGGACTTGTTGTTTGACTCAGATTCTGCTGCAGCGTCTGATTGTTTCGTCTATATCTCAACGCTCCAGATGAATTTGAAGGTGAATCCAATTGAGCTGCAAAGAGCACGAAATCTAGAATCCAACAAAAAAAGAATCACCCAATTCGGAGTCCGTATGAAAAAGTTGTTGGCGTTTTGAGTCAGGTATGTCTGTGTAGTCCGAATCTGAATCCAGAACGTGAGAGACTTGGACGCTATCTTCTCTTGGCCCAAAAGTGACGTGAAAGAACTTTTTGAACAACACTTAAACATCTCTTTCTCCCTTATCTTCATATGTGAATTGTACAAATATCACATACACCTGCAATTAGACAAAACACAAAAGTGTGTGAAGTATTTTTCTTCTGGATAACAGAAATAGATTATTGAATAGTTTGCACTAGAAATCACCTGACAAATATGCATGTATGCAATATTTTTGGTCGTATCCAAGGTAGTCATGTCCTCATCAATCATGCCATGATTATGTGATGGTTGTTTACTATGTTGTTTGCTTCTTTCCGGGTTGCTTCTCGCGTTAGCTTCGGTTTCGTTCCGGAGTTGTGAGGATTCGTTCGGCTACGTCCGTTTGTCTTCTTCATGGACTCGTTCTTCTTCCTTGCGGGATCTCAGGCAAGATGACCATACCCTCGAAATCACTTCAATATTTGCTTGCTAGTTGCTCGCTCTATTGCTATGCCGCGATACCTACCATATGCTTTATCATGCCTCCCATATTGCCATGTCAAACCTCTAACCCACCTTGTCCTAGCAAACCATTGTTTGGCTATGTTACCGCTTTGCTCAGCCCCTCTTATAGCGTTGCTAGTTGCAGGTGAAGTTGAAGTTTGTTCCATGTTTGGAACATGGGTTTGTTGGGATATCATTATTATATCTTGTTTACTTTAATGCATCTATATACTTGGTAAAGGGTGGAAGGCTCTGCCTTATGCCTGGTGTTTTGTTCCACTCTTGCCGCCCTAGTTTCCGTCATACCGATGTTATGTTCCTTGATTTTGTGTTCCTTACGCGGTTGGGTTATAATGGGAACCCCTTGACAGTTCTCCTTGAATAAAACTCCTCCAGCAAGGCCCAACCTTGGTTTTACCATTTCCCACCTAAGCTTTTTTCCCACGGGTTTCCGAAGCCCGAGGGTCATCTTTATTTTAAACCCCCGGGCCAGTGCTCCACTGAGTGTTGGTCCAAACTAGAGCCCCTTGCAGCGCCACCTCGGGGAAACTTGAGGGTTAGTTTTAGTTGTACGGATTGCTCATTCGGTGTGCCCTGAGAACGAGATATGTGCAGCTCCTATCGGGATTTGTCGGCATATTCGGGTGGCTTTGCTGGTCTTGTTTTACCATTGTCGAAATGTCTAGTAACCGGGATTCCGAGTCTGATCGGGTCTTCCTGGGAGAAGAAATATCCTTCGTTGACCGTGAGAGCTTGTGATGGGCTAAGTTGGGACACCCCTGTAGGGTTTTGAACTTTCGAAAGCCGTGCCCGCGGTTATGGGCAGATGGGAATTTGTTAATGTCCGGTTGTAGAGAACTTGACACTTATCTTAATTAAAATGCATCAACCGCGTGTGTAGCCGTGATGGTCTCTTCTCAGGGGAGTCCGGGAAGTGAACACGGTTCTTGTGTTATGCTTGAACGTAAGTAGTTTCAGGATCACATCTTGATCATTTCTAGTTCATGACCGTGCTTTGCTTCTCTTCTCGCTCTCATTTGTGTAACTTAGCCACCATATATGCTAGTGCTTGCTGCAGCTCCACCTCACTACATTTTCCTACCCATAAGCTTACATAGTCTTGATCTCGCGGGTGTGAGATTGCTGAGTCCTTGTGGATCACAGATACTTCCAAAATAGTTGCAGGTGTCGTTGATGCCAGTGCAGGTGACGCAACCCAGCTCGAGTGGGAGCTCGATGAAGATCGTGTGTGTTGTGTTGTTTCGTTTCCAGTTGATTAGTAGTGGAGCCCAGTCGAGGCGATCGGGGATCTAGCATTTGGGGTTGTCTTTATTTTGGTTCCATAGTCGGACCTTGATTGTATCTAGTTGATGTAATGTTATATTTATGTATTGTGTGAAGTAGCGATTGTAAGCCATCTCTTTATCCCTTTCTTATTCAGTACATGGGATGTGTAAAGATTACCCCTCTTGCGACATGCCTACTATGCGGTTGTGCCTCTAAGTCGTGCTCCGACACGTGGGAGATATAGCCGCATCGTGGGTGTTACATTAAACCACCAATTAACGATTGTGTGTGTAGCATAAACTAGCCATGACTCTGTGTGCTGGACTAGCAGGCACTCTAAGGGAGCCTAATGTAGTGCACTGGAATTCCTACATGCCACCTACAATTTTGTGTAATGTACTACCTTTGTTCCTAAATATATGTCTTTGTAGAGATTCCAGTATGGACCACATACAGATGTATATAGATGCATTTTCGAGTGCAGATTCACTCATTTTACTCCGTATGTAGCCTATAGTGGAATTTCTAGAAAGACTTATATTTAGGAAGGTACCAGGTAGTATCATGTATGACATCTACATATCTAATTTAGCGGCCAGTAGTAGAAATATTGTCTGCACAACGGGATTACTAGTCGAAAATCCTAGCAAAGCACGCTGGTAGGCACAAAACAATACAAGAGAGAGAGACGCACTTACAAGATCATAGCAATGCCTTAGTCCAGGATCTTGGTTGGCCAAGCTGTTAGATCCAGAAGAAACATCATCCCTGTAGTTTTTGCCAGCTGCATAACAGGTAACAGCGACCTGTTAGTATATTTGAATTACATCAGGCAGGTGATGTCGGATGGGTTTAAAGGTGACAAGTACCTAGGCAGTGGCGGGTGCTTGGCATCTTGCCAGATGGTGGGAATCAGGTTAGAAACGTCAAGGGTGATGAAGTTGCGCTGGCTATCAGGGTCCGGTAAGGAGATCTAGAACCATCGAGTAGGGTGTTTGTGGAGTGGCTCCGGTAGGGTGGACTACGGTGTGGGCGAAGCGGATCTGTGGTCGTGGACGGGGGTGTCGATGAAGCTGCTCTGATGGTTGGGTTAAGGATGGTGTCAACGATGCGGATCTGCGGCCATGGATGGGGCATTAGAAGCTGCTCCGGTAGGTTGGATGAGGGTGCAACGAAGCGGATCTGAGGACGTGGACTTGTGAGTTGGCAAAGCGGCCAGGGTAGGGTTGAGAATGGCATAGGCCAAGCTACTCCGGTAGGGTTGACGATGGTGTCAGCCAAGCGGCTCCGGTAGGGTTGAGGAAGGTGTCGGCGCAGAGGATCAGAGGCCGTCGACAGGGCCGTCGATGGGGCGGCTCCAGGAGTGTGGACGAAGCGTCTCCATTGGGGAGTACGAATGAGCCACTACAGATGCGCTGCGGTTGACGAGAGTACCGGTGAAGCAGATCCGGCGCCGTGGACAAGGCCGGCACTGAATCGGCTATGGTACAGTGGTGGATGAGCAGTTTACTTGTTTCTAGTGGAGGTGGGAGGGGTAGATGCTGCCACAGAAGCAGATCTGGCGAGGTGGACGCCGCTGGCAGTGAATGGGCTCTAGTACGCCAGTGGATGAGCAGTCTAGGATTTCGAGAGGGGAGGGGTAGAAAGGCCGATGAAGTACGGATGGTGTCATGTAAGATGCTCTAGTGCTGTGGAGTTAGTCATTTTTGTGGGTGGGGGAGAGGAAATGGGGGTGCCGTCTGGGGGGCGGAAGTTACCAAAGCAGCTCCGACCTATTATGTAGATGAGGGCGGTATTGTAACTGTTGTTCTCCGTGCACCAAGGACAAAAGGGTAATTTCACATGCTAAAGACTAGGTGGCCGAAATTTTAGAAGAAGGCGGGAGATTTTGCTGCCCACGGGATCATTCGTATCCAGTTTCAACTAATTTTGGACCGTGCTAGCGGGAAGGTCATACGAGACTGTGTACATGGGGCACACGTCAGCAGTTAATAACTGGTGTGAAGTTCACCCTAGAAAAAAGACAATAACTCGGGATGATGCGCCGATAACTTGGACGTTCACACGGGCACGGCCAATCGTACGGGTGTAGAGGCGCATTCAAATAAAAAGGATCAAACGCTTAGCCTATGTATTTCTCTTGTAAATAGATAATTTAGTGCCCTTGGTTATTTACTTTAAACATAATGCATTGACGTGTTAGTGTAGAGGCGCACAAAAAGAAATGGATATTGTAGTCCCTCAAAAGAAATGGATATTGTAATCTGCTACTTAAAAGTGTTACCTCATATGATTACATAGCCTCCATTTCATAAATTGCGTACCCGTTGAATTCATATATGAATATTACATATATTACTTCATAATAGAACCTTAAATCATCCAAGACTAATGAATTTGAATGCAAGAGTAACAATGGTGCATGTACATGATAGCTACATTGGTTGTTTGAAGAAACATCACTGTAACTTTGGCATGCACAATTGAAAAGGTTTATTTAGATAGAAAAATGTGATATGTGAGTGTCCAATCTTTATCGAGTTGAATCGATATTGTACTTTTGGCCACGATACGAAGTAGATATTGATTTATGTTCAAGCAATGCACGTGCACGATAGCTAGATAGTGAGACGTCAATGAATTGTGCAATCTATCTAACACGCATACATATCTCATTTCCCGTGGGCATTGGAATCACACACGCGCACTTCATGTATTTCTCTCCCTCCGTCAAGGTCAGAATTCGTCTTTCTACCCCGTCCTACAAGTATCTCGCACAGAAACACGCACGCTCTCTCTGTCAAACACGCCCACCCCTTTAATTCCACCCACCCACAACCATTAATGTCTCAAACTATAATTATGTCTCTCACACATATGCCTAAGGTTAACTCGAGTTCCGAAACCATATGAATACATACATTGGGATTCCAGCAGAGCACCTTTTGTTTTGATATTTCATTCTCTCTCTCTCTCTCTCACACACACACCGACACACGCGCGCTTAGACATTGTTACTCGCTTCATTTTTCCGGCACTTGCATGCACACCGTTTTTTATCTTCATGATGCTTTAAGTATGCCTCGCACACATGCTATCTACCTATCCCTTAATATAGATATGTGTCACACAAACTCCTTCCCCCTACTCGCAAGATGCCCATGCGTTGCACGGAACATCAAGATGCATTTGTATGAGTAGTTTATCTTGTGGGAGAAAAGGATGAATGAGGGGATGCCTTATTTGCAAATGTGGAGAGGGGTGTGGGTATCTTTTTGCAAAATTGCCATAGTTTCCTTCCTCATAGAGGCAAAGGTGTCCCGTCTTTCGATGAGATGATGGATATCGCTTTGGTGGCAGTCGACTTTGACGATCCGACTACGAACGTGCGAGGATGTCGCGCCTTAGCAATCGCTAAACCAACTCCGAGAGGTTATTGACCACGCCGGAGCATGATCAACCTGACCACGAGGGTCTGTTTCCTGCGAGCAAACGAAGAACAAGCAAGAAACTGAGATTGCAATCTGGATATTGCGAATATAAGATGAAAGCTTTATTGATCAAGGTGGGGTTCTGTGACGCCTTTGTCTGGTCGTTGAACACAAACGAAGTACGCGAAGTTGCAGCTATGGCGAACTTTTAATCTAAACAAAACCCGAAGTCTAAACGATGCCCTAAGGGCTGTATATATGGAGGAAGAGGGGGGCAATTTCGTGGCCCTTGGTGGAGGGGTCCGAAATCAACACTATCTCTTGTTTCCCCACACATACATACTCTAAAAATAGCCTATACTTATGTATTTCGAAATTACATGGGCCTGGCCCAATAATAAGGTGACGCAGCACCTAAAATAGCCTCGGGACGAAATTTATGAAGTGGCATCTTGTATATTTCGTCCAAGGCTTCATGCACCCATTATGGTGGCTTCAAAGTCCTGAAATCATCACTTGTAACTCCGTTCTTGTTCCCCTTGTGATGAGGACATGACTACCTTGGATACGACCAAAAATATTGCATACATGCATATTTGTCAGGTGATTTCTAATGCAAACTATTCAATAGTCTATTTATGTTATCCAGAACAAAAATACTTCACACACTTTTGTGTTTTGTCTAATTGTAGGTGTATGGGACATTTGTACAATCCACATATGAAGATAAGGGAAAAGGAGATGTTTAGTTGTGTTCAAAAAGTCCTCTCACGTCACTTTTGGGCCAAGAGAAGATAGAGTCCAAGTCTCTCACGTTCTGGATTCAGATTCGGACTGCACAGACATACCTAACTCAAAACGCCAACAACTTTTTCATACGGACTCCGAACTGGGTGATTCTTTTTTGTTGGAAACTAGATTTCGTGCTCTTTCCATCCCAATTGGATTCACCTTCAAATTCGTCCGGAGCGTTGAGTTACGGACGAAACAATCTGACATTGCAGCAGAATCCGAGTCAAACTACAAGCCCAAAGGTGTTGCATCACCTCCACTTGGGCCCATGAGCCTTGTACGACCCAGGGTTAGTTTTAGGCTGCCTTGGGACGTCCTCCCACCCGCTTGGCCGCCACCCCTTGCTCCTATATAAGTAGATCCATCTAGTAGCTTTTTCCTGGGGATTTGTTTAGTTAAAAGTTAGCCATTGCAACTTCGTGTACTTCGTTTGTGTCCAACGACCAGACCAAGACCGCTTCCGGATCCCCACCATTATCAATACCTCATATATATTTGCAATATTCAGATTGCTTTATCATATTCTTGCTCGTTCTTCGATTGCTTGCAGGAATAGACCTTCGTGGTCAGGTTGATCATGCTCCAGCGTGGTCAATAACCTCTCGGAGTTGGTTTAGCGATTGCTAAGGCGCAACGTCGTGCACGTTTGTAGTCGGATCGTCAAAGTCGTCTCAACCAAATCGATAGTTATCATCTCATCGAAAGATCGGGACACCCCCGCCTCTATCAAGTGGTATCAGTTTTCAGGTTGCTCGGTGAGAATTTCCAGTTTTCCCTAGATTAGATTTATTTTCTTACCTATTGTCCAAAAAAAGAGCCACAAAAAAATTAGATCTATTCATTCTTTGTCCAAGCCAGTCTGAGCCTTTGCAATTTTCTCTTCATTGTTTGCATTATTGAATTATCGGTTGCGTCGTCGTGTCGAGTTGTTGGTCTTAGTGTCTAGTTCCTTTAGAGTTTTGAGTTCTGTTCACATTAGTCACGCCGCCGCCGCATTATTATCCATTGCGTTGTCCACCATCCCATTCATCAATTTCCACCATGTGCTACGCACAGTTCATTGTCATAATCATAGTTGAGGTCATTCACATCTTCGCCTGATCCAATCTGCCTCTTATCTAGTTTGTCTTGAAAAGAGGGAGAGAAAAAGATTGAGAAAAAAAAGAGAGAAAAAGTCAGAGAAAAAAAAGAAAAAAAAGTGTGAGAAAAAAAAGAGAGGAGAAAAAAAAAACAAAGTTCGGATCTATCTAGACTCAATCTCGTAGTTGAATTTGGATTGGAATCTGTTTTGTGCACTGTTCAGTAAAACAGGCATAACTTCCTCATATGAAGTCTGTTTTGGTTCCGCGAGTACTCAAATGAAAGCTAGCGACGAGCCGCATCTAAATAGTTGCAGAAGCTAGTTCAGTATTTGGCACCTCAACATCATCTTCTAAATAGGTCTACTGCTATTGTGATCTTCACTAATATTTTGCTGTCCAGAGCTACTTCATATCCTTTATTGATGCTAGTTGTGCTACGACGTGACCTCATTAGTGTTCTAAGCTCGCGTCTCTAGTTTGGTCTAGCCTAGGACCAGCACAGTACTGTCGTTGAGCGTTTGTTCAACATTGCATCTCTGAATTGATTATTGCTAATCTTTTGCTACCATATATAGCCAACCCAGCTCCACATATTTCTACATCGTGTATACATACGTTCCCCTGGCAATCGTTTTACACAATCTTCAGAGTTATTTGACACCGCTGGTTGCCTGTCACCACCTGCCGCATGGTAAGAACTTGTAAGATATTGATATTTGCTTTACTGTGAGCACTTTACAACCACATCCTAGTAGTTCATAGGAACATTATTCTCGAATTTTGGTTCTTGTTTCTACTAATCATGACAGGTTCCAGAGATAGAAGTTCTTGGATGACGGACACATCTTCACCATCACGAGAGTTGGGACAACACACACAAGCATATGGTCAGGTTATCTCTTTACCATCATTTGAGGGTAGATTTAATCCTGCTATTTATCTAGCTTGGGAGCTTGAAGTAGAACAAGTTTTTAGTCACCATGATTTTTCTGAACTTCAGAGAGTACGAGCTACCATTAGAGCATTTACTGGTTTTGCTTCTGTTTGGTGGAGTGTACATTATAAGAAAAACATTGATAACCAACCCACAACTTGGAAAGTTTTGAAAGCTGTAATGAGACAACATTTTTTTCCTCCTTACTATCATCGTGAATTGCGTCGCAAATTGGAGCAATTAAAACAAGGCAGTAACACTGTTCATGCTTACTACCAAGAGTTCAAATCTTATATGCATCATTGTGACATAGAAGAATCTGAGGATGATACAATGAATAGATTTTTTGGTGGTTTGAACCATGATATTCAGGCAAGATTTCAGTATATTCCTCGTTGCATTACTGGTATGTATGTCCGTGCTTGTACCTTTGAGAGACAAATACAGGAGGATGCATTGGGTGACTACAACAACTACTATTCCAGTTCATGCTCACCACCGCCGGTTGGTTACTCCACTATTGCACCTACTAGAGCAGCCCCACCTCGGATTGTGAGCGCAATATCATCTCAAGAGTATGGTACATTGTCAACGTCCGTACCTACATCAGCTACATCTCTGCGAGGTAACAGTAAAGGTCTTGATGATATAACTTCACATGAGAATGAAGCATGCCTAGTTAACTTGAATGCATCATGTGTTGAGTTACCTGTTGATTTGAGCACACCACCTATTTTAGAGACTCTTGTTACTGTCATGAATGCGTCATGTGATCAAACAACTGAAATATCAACAATTTTGAGTGCACCCATTGAATTAACTATTGATGCAAAAGAACCAATGTTTAATCATTTTGATATGACCTCTAATCTTGATGATGATTCTGTGTCCAATGACTTATTGCATGTTTGCTTATTTAAGCATGTTGTAGCATGTAAATTTGATGCAAGTAAGGTTTATTCATCGAAGTTAGGATGGTTTAATGATGAACATTGCCAATCTTTTGAAGTGAATAAGAGCTTCACTTATATGTGCAAACTGAGTTGCAATATTTTCATGCCTTCTACTTCTTGTGATAATTTTTTGGCTTTAGATTTTATGAACAATGAAAGTTACTCATGTATACATGTGACATATGTGCAAAAATCAAGGGAAGTTAAAATGGATGACATATACATATACAACATGTACACCTTGTCTCTTTTGTTAGCCACATTTCAGATTGAGCAATGCCGAGGACGGCTTTGTTTTCAAAAGGGGGAGGATGATGAGGACATGACTACCTTGGATACGACCAAAAATATTGCATACATGCATATTTGTCAGGTGATTTCTAATGCAAACTATTCAATAGTCTATTTATGTTATCCAGAACAAAAATACTTCACACACTTTTGTGTTTTGTCTAATTGCAGGTGTATGGGACATTTGTACAATCCACATATGAACATAAGGGAAAAGGAGATGTTTAGTTGTGTTCAAAAAGTCCTCTCACGTCACTTTTGGGCCAAGAGAAGATAGAGTTCAAGTCTCTCACGTTCTGTATTCAGATTCGGACTGCACAGACATACCTGACTCAAAACGCCAACAACTTTTTCATACGGACTCCGAATTTGGTGATTCTTTCTTTGTTGAAAACTAGATTTCGTGCTCTTTCCATCCCAATTGGATTCACCTTCAAATTCGTCCGGAGCGTTGAGTTACGGACGAAACAATCTGACGTTGCAGCAGAATCCGAGTCAAACTACAAGCCCAAAGGTGTTGCATCACCTCCACTTGGGCCCATGAGCCTTGTACGACCTAGGGTTAGTTTTAGGCTGCCTTGGGACGTCCTCCCACCTCCTTGGCCGCCACCCCTTGCTCCTATATAAGTAGATCCATCTAGTAGCTTTTTCCTGGGGATTTGTTTAGTTAAAAGTTAGCCATTGCAACTTCGTGTACTTCATTTGTGTCCAACGACCAGACCAAGACCGCTTCCGGATCCCCGCCATTATCAATACCTCATATATATTTGCAATATTCAGATTGCTTTATCATATTCTTGCTCGTTCTTCGATTGCTTGCAGGAATAGACCTTCGTGGTCAGGCTGACCGTGCTTCCGGCATCGTCAGTAACCTCAGAAGATTGGTTTAGCGATTGCTAAGGCGCAACGTCGTGCACGTTTGTAGTCGGATCGTCAAAGTCGTCTCCACCAAATTGATAGTTATCATCTCATCGAAAGATCGGGACCCTCGCCTCTATCACCTTGCGCATGCCATCATCTCCATGCTTGTTCTTGCTCCAATGTTCATCCTTCTCCAAGCTAGGCCCTTCATTTGTAAGCAAAACAAATGTATCCAATTTAGGCAGCATCATATTCTCATGAACATTAGAATCATTACCAAGAAACGAAAGTACCTGGTAATTTAATTGGCGTGCACGAGCTCTAGTAATTGGTCCAGTATGTATAGCAGCAGGGGTTGTGGGTGTAACAATTGTATTGATGTCCTCATCATCCTGCCCTTCTTGAAATGAAGTCGTCCTCGACGGAAGTTCATCTTCCTCACCCAAATAAGGCTTCAAATCTGCAATGTTAAAAGTGGGACTAACCCCAAAATCTGCAGGCAGCTCAAGTTTATATGCATTATCATTTATTTTCTCTAACACCTTAAAGGGACCATCAGCACGTGGCATTAACTTTGATTTGCGCAAATCAGGAAATCTATCCTTACGCAAATGTAACCAAACAAGATCTCCAGGTGCAAACACAACATGTTTTCTACCCTTATCTCCAGCAAGTTTATATTTAGCATTCATACGCTCAATGTTTTCCTTAGTTAACTCATGCATTTTTAAAATCAATTCAGCATGTTGTTTAGCATCGACATTAACCTTCTCCGAAGATGGAAGAGGCAACAAATCAATAGGTGCACGAGGTAGGAAACCATACACAACTTCAAAAGGGAACATCTTAGTAGTAGAATGCAATGAACGATTATAAGCAAATTCAATATGAGGCAAGCATTCCTCCCACATTTTCTTATTATTCTTCAAAACAGCCCTAAGCATAGTAGACAACGTTCTATTGACTACTTCAGTTTGTCCATCAGTTTGGGGGTGACAAGTAGTACTAAAAAGCAGTTTAGTCCCCAACTTAGCCCGTAAACATCTCCAAAAGTGGCTAAGAAATTTAGTATCACGATCTGAAACAATAGTATTTGGCACACAATGCAAGCGAATAATTTCATGAAAGAACAAATCAGCAACATTAACAGCATCATCGCTTTTATGACATGGTATAAAGTGTGCCATTTTCGAGAATCTATCCACGACAACAAATATGCTATCCCTCCCCTTCTTTGTTCGAGGTAAACCTAAAACAAAGTCCATAGATATATCCTCCCAAGGAACACTAGGTACAGGCAAAGGCATATATAAACCATGAGGATTGAGTCGTGACTTAGCTTTTTGACATGTACTGCAGCGAGCAATAAAACGCTCAACATCCAGTCTCATCTTTGGCCAAAAGAAATGTGTAGCAATTACGTCCTCCGTCTTCTTCACGCCAAAGTGTCCTATTAATCCTCCTCCATGCGCCTCCTGCAACAACAAAAGACAAACAGAGCTAGCTGGAATGCATAGCTTGTTAGCACGAAACACAAATCCATCATTAACGACGAACTTGTTCCACATTCTTCCTTCTTTACAATTCTGCATTACATCTTTAAAATCAACATCATGCACATATTGATAGAGGCAAAGGTGTCCCGTCTCTCGATGAGATGATGGATATCGCTTTGGTGGAAGTCGGCCTTGTCGATCCGACTACGAACGTGCGAGGACGTCGCGCCTTAGCAATCGCTAAACCAACTCCGAGAGTGATAGAGGCGGGGTGTCCCTATCTTCCGATAAGATGATAACTATCGATTTGGTGAAGATGACTTTGACGATCCGACTACAAACGTGTACGACGTTGCGCCTTAGCAATCGCTAAACCAACTTCAAGAGGTTATTGACCACGCCGGAGCACAATCAACCTGACCACGAAGGTCTATTCCTGCAAGCAATCGAAGAACAAGCAAGAATATGATAAAAGCAATCTGAATATTGTGAGTATATATGAAGGATTGATGAAGGTGGGGATCCGTAAGCGGTCTTGGTCTGGTCGTTGAACACAAACGAAGTACACGAAGTTGCAATGGCTAACTTTTAACTAAACAAATCCCAAGGAAAAGCTACTAGATGGATCTACTTATATAGGAGGAAGGGGTGGCGGCCAAGGAGGTGGGAGGACGTCCCAAGGCAGCCTAAAACTAAATCTTGGTCGTACAAGGCCAATGGGCCCAAGTGGAGGTGATGTAACACCTTTGGACTTGTAGTTTGACTCGGATTCTGCTGCAGCATCAGATTGTTTCGTCCACAACTCAACGCTCCGGACGAATTTGAAGGTGATTCCAATTGGGTTGGAAAGTGCACGAAATCTAGTTT
Organism: Triticum aestivum; assembly: GCF_018294505.1. Lineage (NCBI taxonomy): Eukaryota > Viridiplantae > Streptophyta > Magnoliopsida > Poales > Poaceae > Triticum > Triticum aestivum. The sequence goes on from NC_057797.1 coordinate 330,818,148, forward strand.
CCAACAAAAAAAGAATCACCCAATTCGGAGTCTGTGTGAAAAACTTGTGTGCGTTTTTAAGTCAGGTATGTCTGTGCAGTCCGAATCTGAATCCAGAACGTGAGAGACTTGGACTCTATCTTTTCTTGGGCCAAAAGTGACGTGAGAGAACTTTTTGGACAGCAAATAAACATCTCTTTCTTCCTTATCTTCATATGTGGATTGTACAAATGTCCCATACACCTGCAATTAGACAAAACACAAAAGTGTGTGAAGTATTTTTGTTCTGGATAACACAAATAGATTATTGAATAGTTTGCACTAGAAATCACCTGACAAATATGCATATATGCAATATTTTTGGTCATATGCAAGGTATTCATGTCCTCATCCTCCTCCCCTTCTTGAAAATAAAGCCGTCCTCGGCGTTGCTTAATCTGAAATGTGGCTAACAAAAGAGACAAGGTGTACATGTTGTATATGTATATGTCATCCATTTTTACTTCCCTTGATTTTTGCATATATGACACATGAATAGATGAGTAATTTGCATAGTTCATAAAATCTAAAGCCAAAAAATTAGCACAAGAAGTAGAAGGCATGAAAATATTGCAACTCAGTTTGCACATATAAGTGAAGCTCTTATTCATTTCAAAAGATTGACAATGTTCATCATTAAACCATCCCAACATTGGTGAATAAACCTTACTTGCATCAAATTTACATGCTACAACATGCTTAAATAAGCAAACATGCAATAAGTCATTCAACACAGAATCATCACCAAGATTAGAGGTCATATCAAAATGATTAAACATTGGTTCTTTTGCATCAATAGTTAATTCAATGGGTGCCCTCAAAATTGTTGGTATTTCAGTTGTTTGATCACATGGCAAAGTCAAATTATCAACGTAGTCCTCTAAAATAGGTGGTGTGATCAAAGTAGTGGGTAGCTCATTAGATGGTGCATTCAAATTGACAAGGCATTCATCATTCTCATGTAGAGATGGAAGATCAGTACCTGTGTCATTACCTCTTATGATCAACTCAGATGATGTAGCCACTCTCGGGGCCGATGTGTCACATGGTGGAGGTGATGTAGTCCTGACAACAACGGATGTGGTTGTCATAGTATGCCTAGTAGTTGAAGGAACAATCATATCAACTCTTGGAATGTGCACCGTGCGCTTGTTCTCCTCGTGGCCAACACGTCGTTTTATTTCCTGTTCAGCTTTGCAAGCAAGATGAAACAAATGGTCCATAGGATAACACTCTTCATGAATTAGTATCTCTTGAATATCACGGTTTAATCCTCCCCAAAATCTATCCATAAAATCATCTTCACTTTCTTCTAAAGAGGAATGCAACAAGGTAGTTTGTAAATCATCATAATATTTTGTTACAGTTTCACTACCTTGTTTTAAATGTTGCAACTTCTTAATCATGTCACGAGTATAATAAGCAGGGACGAAAGTATGTCGCATGGCAAGTTTCAAATCATCCCAAGTAGTAGGTATATAATCAGGGTGTAACCGACAATATTCACTCCACCAAACCAAAGCATAACCAGTGAAAGAACCAACCGCAACCTTAACCTTTTTATGTTCATTGAAATTATGGGAAGCAAATATATTTTTTATGTCGAACTCCCATTCAATATATAAAGCAGGTTTAAAACGTCCATTAAATGGTGGTATAGATACATTAACCTGATCATGTGCATTTGGATGTTTGTGCACCTCTCGTGACGGTTGTGGTATTTGCAAAGGTGGTGGCACGTCTCCCGCGATCGACAAAGCCCATGAATTGACTCTGGATCCTGTCATGATTAGTAGAACAAGAAACAAAACCCAAAAATAATGTTCCTATAACTACTAGGATGTGGTGGTAAAACGCTCACAGTAAAGCAAATATCAATGTCTTACAAGTTCTTACCATGCAGCAGGCGGTGATCGGCAACCAGCGGTGTCAAGTAACTCCGAATATTGAGTTAAGCGATTGCCAGGGGAGCGTACGTATACACGGTGTAGAAATATGTGGAGCTGGGTTGGCTATATATGGTAGCAAAAGATTAGCAATAATCAATTCAAAGATGCAATGTTGAATAAACGCTCAACGACGGTACTGTGCTGGTCCTAGGCTAGACCGGGCCAGAGACGCGAGCCTAGAACACTAATGAGGTCACGGCGTAGCACAAGTAGCATCAATGAAGCATACTAAGTAGCTCTTGACAGCAAGATATAAGTGAAGATCACAACGGCAGTGAAGATAATGATGAAAAACAACTGCCAAGCAGGATATACAACAACTCTCTCTCCAACTTTCCTCTTGAAAAGTTTGAGACAATTTTCTAATAAATTCTTTCAAAGAATGCTACTAACTCAAGCTTTCTAATGCAAAAAGAATCACTCAATTCCGAGTTGATATGAGGAGTCAAAGAATTCTAAAACTAGCCTGAAAAATTGGAACAAGTTGTGTTCACGAACTTCGGAGGGCAAAAAGACCTATTTGGAAGCCGATTTTGAGGTGTCAAATATTGAACTAGCTTCTGCAACTATTTAGACGTGGCTCGTCGCTATCTTCAATTTGAGTACTCACGGAGCCAAAACTGACTTCGTATGAGAAAGATACACCTGTTTTACTGAACAGTGCGCAAAACAGATTCCAATCCGAATTCAGGTACGAGATTGATTCTAGATAGATCCAATTTTTTTTTCTTCTCTCTTTTTTTTCTCACGCCTTTTTTTCTTTTTCTTCTTTCCTTTTTTCTCTCTTTTTTTTCTTTATCTTCTTTTTCTCCCTCTTTCCAAGACAAACTAGATAAGATGCAGATTCGATCAGGCGAAGATGTGAGTGACCTCAACTATGATTATGACAATAAACAGTGCGTAGCACATGGTGGAAATTGGTGGATGGGATGGTGGACAGCGGATGGGATAATGATGCAGCGGCTGCGTGACTAATGTGAACAGAACTCGAAACTCTAAAGGAACTAGACACTAAGACCAGCAACTCGACACGGTGATAGAGGCGAGGGTCCCGATCTTTCGATGAGATGATAACTATCGATTTGGTGGAGACGACTTTGACAATCCGACTACAAACGTGCACGACGTTGCGCCTTAGCAATCGCTAAACCAATCTCCTGAGGTTACTGACGATGCCGGAAGCACGGTCAGCCTGACCACGAAGGTCTATTCCTGCAAGCAATCGAAGAACGAGCAAGAATATGATAAAGCAATCTGAATATTGCAAATATATATGAGGTATTGATAATGGTGGGGATCCGTAAGCGGTCTTGGTCTGGTCGTTGGACACAAACGAAGTACACGAAGTTGCAATGGCTAACTTTCAACTAAACAAATCCCAAGGGAAAGCTACTAGATGGATCTACTTATATAGGAGCAAGGGGTGGCGGCCAAGGAGGTGGGAGGACGTCCCAAGGCAGCCTAAAACTAAATCTAGGTCGTACAAGGCCAATGGGCCCAATTGGAGGTGATGTAACACCTTTGGACTTGTAGTTTGACTCGGATTCTGCTGCAGCATCAGATTGTTTCGTCCACAACTCAACGCTTCAGACGAATTTGAAGGTGATTCCAATTGGGTTGGAAAGTGCACGAAATCTAGTTTCCAACAAAAAAAAGAATCACCCAATTTGGAGTCCGTATGAAAAACTTGTGTGCGTTTTGAGTCAGGTGTGTCTGTGCAGTCCGAATCTGAATCCAGAACGTGAGAGACTTGGACTCTATCTTCTCTTGGACCAAAAGTGACGTGAGAGAACTTTTTGGACAGCAAATAAACATCTCTTTCTTCCTTATCTTCATATGTGGATTGTACAAATGTCCCATACACCTGCAATTAGACAAAACACAAAAGTGTGTGAAGTATTTTTGTTCTGAATAACATAAATAGATTATTGAATAGTTTGCACTAGAAATCACCTGACAAATATGCATATATGCAATATTTTTGGTCATATCCATGGTAGTCATGTCCTCATCATCCTCCCCTTCTTGAAAATAAAGCCGTCCTCGGCGTTGCTTAATCTGAAATGTGGCTAACAAAAAAGACAAGGTGTACATGTTGTATATGTATATGTCATCCATTTTTACTTCCCTTGATTTTTGCATATATGACACATGAATAGATGAGTAACTTGCATAGTTCATAAAATCTAAAGCCAAACAATTAGCACAAGAAGTAGAAGGCATGAAAATATTGCAACTCAGTTTGCACATATAAGTGAAGCTCTTATTCATTTCAAAAGATTGACAATGTTCATCATTAAACCATCCCAACATTGGTGAATAAACCTTACTTGCATCAAATTTACATGCTACAACATGCTTAAATAAGCAAACATGCAATAAGTCATTCAACACAGAATCATCACCAAGATTAGAGGTCATATCAAAATGATTAAACATTGATTCTTTTGCATCAATAGTTAATTCAATGGGTGCACTCAAAATTATTGGTATTTCAGTTGTTTGATCACATGGCAAAGTCAAATTATCAACATAGTCCTCTAAAATAGGTGGTGTGATCAAAGTAGTGGGTAGCTCATCAGATGGTGCATTCAAATTGACAAGGCATTCATCATTCTCATGTAGAGATGGAAGATCAGTACCTTTGTCATTACCTCTTATGATCAACTCAGATGATGTAGCCACTCTCGGGGGCGATGTGTCACATGGTGGAGGTGATGTAGTCCTGACAACAACGGATGTGGTTGTCATAGTATGCCTAGTAGTTGAAGGAACAATCATATCAACTCTTGGAATGCGCTTGTTCTCCTCGTGGCCAACACGTCGTTTTATTTCCTGTTCAGCTTTGCAAGCAAGATGAAACAAATGGTCCATAGGATAACACTCTTCATGAATTAGTATCTCTTGAATATCACGGTTTAATCCTCCCCAAAATCTATCCATAAAATCATCTTCACTTTCTTCTAAAGAGGAATGCAACAAGGTAGTTTGTAAATCATCATAATGTTTTGTTACAGTTTCACTACCTTGTTTTTAAGTGTTGCAACTTCTTAATCATGTCACGAGTATAATAAGCAGGGACGAAAGTATGTCGCATGGCAAGTTTCAAATCATCCCAAGTAGTAGGTATATAATCAGGGTGTAACCGACAATATTCACTCCACCAAACCAAAGCATAACCAGCGAAAGAACCAACCGCAACCTTAACCTTTTTATGTTCATCGAAATTATGGGAAGAAAATATATTTTTTATGTCGAACTCCCATTCAATATATAAAGCAGGTTTAAAACGGCCATTAAATGGTGGTATAGATACATTAACCTGATCATGTGTATTTGGATGTTTGTGCACCTCTCGTGACGGTTGTGGTATTTGCAAAGGTGGTGGCACGTCTCCCGCGATCGACAAAGCCCATGAATTGACTCTGGATCCTGTCATGATTAGTAGAGCAAGAAACAAAACTCAAAAATAATGTTCCTACAACTACTAGGATGTGGTGGTAAAACGCTCACAGTAAAGCAAATATCAATGTCTTACAAGTTCTTACCATGCAGCAGGCGGTGATCGGCAACCAGCGGTGTCAAGTAACTCCGAATATTGAGTAAAGCGATTGCCAGGGGAGCGTACGTATACACGGTGTAGAAATATGTGGAGCTGGGTTGGCTATATATGGTAGCAAAAGATTAGCAATAATCAATTCAAAGATGCAATGTTGAATAAACGCTCAACGACGGTACTGTGCTGGTCCTAGGCTAGACCGGACTAGAGACGCGAGCCTAGAACACTAATGAGGTCACGGCGTAGCACAACTAGCATTAATGAAGGATACTAAGTAGCTCTTGACAGCAAGATATAAGTGAAGATCACAACGGCAGTGAAGATAATGATGAAAAACAACTGCCAAGCAGGATATACAACAACTCTCTCTCCAACTTTCCTCTTGAAAAGTTTGAGACAATTCTCTGATAAATTCTTTCAAAGAATGCTACTAACTCAAGCTTTGCAATGCAAAAAGAATCACTCAATTCCGAGTTGATATGAGGAGTCAAAGAATTCTAAAACTGGCCTAAAAAATTGGAACAAGCTGTGTTCACGAACTTCGGAGGGCAAAAAGACCTATTTAGAAGCCGATTTTGAGGTGTCAAATATTGAACTAGATTATGCAACTATCTAGATGCGGCTCGTCGCTATCTTCAATTTGAGTACTCACGGAGCCAAAACGGACTTCGTATGAGGAAGATACACCTGTTTTACTGAACAGTGCGCAAAACAGATTCCAATCCGAATTCAGGTACGAGATTGATTCTAGATAGATCCAATTTTTTTTCTTCTTTTCTTTTTTTTCTCACGCTTTTTTTTTCTTTTTCTTCTCCCTCTTTTTCTTTTTTTTCTTTCCTTTTTTCTCTCTTTTTTTTCTTTATCTTCTTTTTCTCCCTCTTTCCAAGACAAACTAGATAAGATGCAGATTCGATCTGACGAAGATGTGACTGACCTCAACTATGATTATGACAATAAACAGTGCGTAGCACGTGGTGGAAATTGGTGGATGGGATGGTGGACAGCGGATGGGATAATGATGCAGCGGCTGCGTGATTAATGTGAACAGAACTCGAAACTCTAAAGGAACTAGACACTGAGACCAGCAACTCGACACGGCGATGCAACCGATAATTCAATAATGCAAACAATGAAAAGAAAATTGCAAAGGCTCAGTCTGGCTAGGACAAAGGATGAATAGATCTAACTTTTGTTTTGTGGCTTTTTCTTGGACAATAGGTAAGAAAATAAATCTAATCTAGGAAAAACTGGAAATTCTCACAGAGCAACCTGAAAACTGATACCACTTGATAGAGGCGAGGGTCCCGATCTTTCGATGAGATGATAACTATCGATTTGGTGGAGACGACTTTGACAATCCGACTACAAACGTGCACGACGTTGCGCCTTAGCAATCGCTAAACCAATCTCCTGAGGTTACTGACGATGCCGGAAGCACGGTCAGCCTGACCACGAAGGTCTATTCCTGCAAGCAATCGAAGAACGAGCAAGAATATGATAAAGCAATCTGAATATTGCAAATATATATGAGGTATTGATAATGGTGGGGATCCGTAAGCGGTCTTGGTCTGGTCGTTAAACACAAACGAAGTACACGAAGTTGCAATGGCTAACTTTTAACTAAACAAATCCCAAGGAAAGGCTACTAGATGGATCTACTTATATAGGAGGAAGGGGTGGCGGCCAAGGAGGTGGGAGGACGTCCCAAGGCAGCCTAAAACTAAATCTAGGTCGTACAAGGCCAATGGGCCCAAGTGGAGGTGATGTAACACCTTTGGACTTGTAGTTTGACTCGGATTCTGCTGCAGCATCAGATTGTTTCGTCCACAACTAACCGCTCCGGACGAATTTGAAGGTGATTCCAATTGGGTTGGAAAGTGCACGAAATCTAGTTTCCAACAAAAAAAAATCACCCAATTCGGAGTCTGTATGAAAAACTTGTGTGCGTTTTGAGTCAGGTATGTCTGTGCAGTCCGAATCTGAATCCAGAACGTGAGAGACTTGGACTCTATCTTTTCTTGGGCCAAAAGTGACGTGAGAGAACTTTTTGGACAGCAAATAAACATCTCTTTCTTCCTTATCTTCATATGTGGATTGTACAAATGTCCCATACACCTGCAATTAGACAAAACACAAAAGTGTGTGAAGTATTTTTGTTCTGGATAACACAAATAGATTATTGAATAGTTTGCACTAGAAATCACCTGACAAATATGCATATATGCAATATTTTTGGTCATATCCAAGGTAGTCATGTCCTCATCAGAGAGGTTATTGACCATGCCAGAGCACGATCAACCTGACCACGAGGGTCTGTTTCCTGCGAGCAAACAAAGAACAAGCAAGAAACTAAGATTGCAATCTGGATATTGCGAATATAAGATGAAAGCTTTATTGATCAAGGTGGGGTTCTGTGACGCCTTTGTCTGGTCGTTGAACACAAACGAAGTACGCGAAGTTGCAGCTATGGCGAACTTTAATCTAAACAAAACCCTAAGTCTAAACGGTGCCCTAAGGGCTGTATATGATGAGGATATCAATACAATTGTTACACCCACAGCCCCTGCTGCTATACATACTGGACCAATTACTAGAGCTCGTGCACGCCAACTAAATTACCAGGTACTTTCGTTTCTTGGTAATGATTCTAATGTTCATGAGAATATGATGCTGCCTAAATTGGATACATTTGTTTTGCTTACAAATGAAGGGCCTAGCTTGGAGAAGGATGAACATTGGAGCAAGAACAAGCATGGAGATGATGGCATGCGCAAGGGGAACAAGAACGGAGTTACAAGTGATGATTTCAGGACTTTGAAGCCACCATAATGGGTGCATGAAGCCTTGGACGAAATATACAAGATGCCACTTCATAAATTTCGTCCCGAGGCTATTTTAGGTGCTGCGTCACCTTATTATTGGGCCAGGCCCATGTAATTTCGAAATACATAAGTATAGGCTATTTTTAGAGTCCGTATGTGTGGGGAAACAAGAGATAGGGTTGATTTCGGACCCCTCCACCAAGGGCCACGAAATTCCCCCCTCTTCCTCCATATATACAGCCCTTAGGGCATCGTTTAGACTTTGGGTTTTGTTTAGATTAAAAGTTCGCCATAGCTGCAACTTCGCGTACTTCGTTTGTGTTCAACGACCAGACAAAGGCGTCACAGAACCCCACCTTGATCAATAAAGTTTTCAACTTATATCCGCAATCTCCAGATTGCAATCTTAGTTTCTTGCTTGTTCTTCGTTTGCTCGCAGGAAACAGACCCTCGTGGTCAGGTTGATCGTGCTCCGGCGTGGTCAATAACCTCTCGGAGTTGGTTTAGCGATTGCTAAGGCGCGACGTCCTCGCACGTTCGTAGTCGGATCATCAAAGTCGACTGCCACCAAAGCGATATCCATCATCTCATCGAAAGACGGGACACCTTTGCCTCTATCATTAACGATGGATTTGTGTTTCGTGCTAACAAGCTATGCATTCCAGCTAGCTTCGTTCGTCTTTTGTTGTTGAAGGAGGCGCATGGAGGAGGATTAATCCATCGTTAACGACAAAAGATGAACAGAGCTAGCTGGAATGCATAGCTTGTTAGCACGAAACACAAATCCATCGTTAACGACAAACTTGTCCCACATTCTTCCTTCTTTACAATTCTGCATTACATCTTTAAAATCAGCATCATGCACATATTGATCTTTGATGGTCTCCAAACCAAATATTTTGAAGTCAAGTTGTGAAAGCATAGTATAGCGACGAGACAATGCATCAGCAATAACATTTTCTTTTCCCTTCTTGTGTTTAATGACATAAGGGAAAGTCTCAATGAATTCAACCCATTTAGCATGTCTACGATTCAGTTTAGCTTGACTTTTAATATGTTTCAAAGATTCATGATCAGAATGTATAACAAATTCTTTGGGCCATAAATAATGTTGCCATGTTTCTAAAGTCCGAACAAGAGCATATAATTCTTTATCATAAGTAGAATAATTCAGACTAGGCCCACTCAATTTTTCAGAAAAGTATGCAACAGGTTTGCCATCTTGTAATAACACACCTCCTAATCCAATTCCACTAGCATCACATTCAAGCTCAAAAGTCTTATTAAAATCAGGAAGTTGGAGTAAAGGATCATGTGTCAACTTATCTTTCAATACCGTGAAGGCTTCTTCCTGTGCAGTACCCCAAAGAAAAGGCACATCTTTCTTTGTAAGCTCATTGAGAGGTGCAGCAATGGTGCTGAAATCTCTCACAAAACGCCTATAGAATCCAGCGAGGCCAAGAAAACTCCTCACGTGTGTGACCGTTTTGGGCTGCGGCCAACTCTCAATAGCTTCAATCTTGGCTTTATCAACTTCAATTCCCTGTGGAGTAACAACATAGCCAAGAAAAGATACTCGGTCGGTGCAAAAGGTGCACTTCCCAAGGTTACCAAACAAACGTGCATCACGTAGAGCAATAAAAACAGCACGTAAATGTTCCAAATGTTCTTCCAAAGATCTGCTATAAATCAATATGTCATCAAAGTAAACTACCACAAATCGTCCAATGAAAGCACGTAAAACATCGTTCATTAATCTCATGAAAGTACTAGGTGCATTAGTTAACCCAAAAGGCATGACTAACCACTCATATAATCCAAACTTAGTTTTAAATGCTGTTTTCCATTCATCTCCCAATTTCATACGAATTTGATGGTAGCCACTACGCAAATCAACTTTGGAGAATATTGTAGAGCCACTCAATTCATCAAGCATATCATCTAGCCTAGGAATAGGATGACGATAACGAATAGTAATATTATTAATGCCTCTACAATCAACACACATACGTGATGTACCATCCTTTTTCGGCACTAGAATAATAGGAACAGCACAAGGACTAAGGGATTCGCGTATATAACCTTTGTCGAGAAGCTCTTGTACTTGACGCATAATCTCCTTCGTCTCCTCTGGATTGGTACGGTATGTTGATAGAGGCGGGGGTGTCCCGATCTTTCGATGAGATGATAACTATCGATTTGGTGAAGATGACTTTGACGATCCGACTACAAACGTGCACGACGTTGCGCCTTAGCAATCGCTAAACCAACTCCGAAAGGTTATTGACCACGCTGGAGCACAATCAACCTGACCACGAAGATCTATTCCTGCAAGCAATCGAAGAACAAGCAAGAATATGATAAAAGCAATCTGAATATTGCGAGTATATATGAAGTATTGATAAGGGTGGGGATCCGTAAGCGGTCTTGGTCTGGTCGTTGGACACAAACGAAGTACACGAAGTTGCAATGGCTAACTTTTAACTAAACAAATCCCAAGGAAAAGCTACTAGATGGATCTACTTATATAGGAGCAAGGGGTGGCGGCCAAGGAGGTGGGAGGACGTCCCAAGGCAGCCTAAAACTAAATCTAGGTCGTACAAGGCCAATGGGCCAAAGTGGAGGTGATGTAACACCTTTGGACTTGTAGTTTGACTCGGATTCTGCTGCAGCATCAGATTGTTTCGTCCACAACTCAACGCTCCGGACGAATTTGAAGGTGATTCCAATTGGGTTGGAAAGTGCACGAAATCTAGTTTCCAACAAAAAAAGAATCACCCAATTCGGAGTCCGTATGAAAAACTTGTGTGCGTTTTGAGTTAGGTGTGTCTGTGCAGTCCGAATCTGAATCCAGAACGTGAGAGACTTGGACTCTATCTTCTCTTGGGCCAAAAGTGACGTGAGAGAACTTTTTGGACAGCAAATAAACATCTCTTTCTTCCTTATCTTCATATTTGGATTGTACAAATGTCCCATACACCTGCAATTAGACAAAACACAAAAGTGTGTGAAGTATTTTTGTTCTGTATAACATAAATAGATTATTGAATAGTTTGCACTAGAAATCACCTGACAAATATGCATATATGCAATATTTTTGGTCATATCCAAGGTAGTCATGTCCTCATCACAACTTAGCCCATAAACATCTCCAAAAGTGGCTAAGAAATTTAGTATCACGATCTGAAATAATAGTATTTGGCACACCATGCAAGCGAATAATTTCACGAAAGAACAAATCAGCAACATTAACAGCATCATCGCTTTTATGACATGGTATAAAGTGTGCCATTTTCGAGAATCTATCCACGACAACAAATATGCTATCCCTCCCCTTCTTTGTTCGAGGTAAACCTAAAACAAAGTCCATAGATATATCCTCCCAAGGAACACTAGGTACAGGCAAAGGCATATATAAACCATGAGGATTGAGTCGTGACTTAGCTTTTTGACATGTAGTGCATCGAGCAATAAAACGCTCAACATCCCGTCTCATCTTTGGCCAAAAGAAATGTGTAGCAAGTACGTCCTCCGTCTTCTTCACGCAAAAGTGTCCCATTAATCCTCCTCCATGCGCCTCCTGCAACAACAAAAGACGAACGGAGCTAGCTGGAATGCATAGCTTGTTAGCACGAAACACAAATCCATCGTTAACGACAAACTTGTTCCACATTCTTCCTTCTTTACAATTCTGCATTACATCTTTAAAATCAGCATCATGCACATATTGATCTTTGATGGTCTCCAAACCAAATATTTTGAAGTCAAGTTGTGAAAGCATAGTATAGCGACGAGACAATGCATCAGCAATAACATTTTCTTTTCCCTTCTTGTGTTTAATGACATAAGGGAAAGTCTCAATGAATTCAACCCATTTAGCATGACTACGATTCAGTTTAGCTTGACTTTTAATATGTTTCAAAGATTCATGATCAGAATGTATAACAAATTCTTTGGGCCATAAATAATGTTGCCATGTTTCTAAAGTCCGAACAAGAGCATATAATTCTTTATCATAAGTAGAATAATTCAGACTAGGCCCACTCAATTTTTCAGAAAAGTATGCAACAGGTTTGCCATCTTGTAATAACACACCTCCTAATCCAATTCCACTAGCATCACATTCAAGCTCAAAAGTCTTATTAAAATCAGGAAGTTGGAGTAAAGGAGCATGTGTCAACTTATCTTTCAATACCGTGAAGGCTTCTTCCTGTGCGGTACCCCAAACAAAAGGCACATCCTTCTTTGTAAGCTCATTGAGAGGTGCAGCAATGGTGCTGAAATCTCTCACAAAACGCCTATAGAATCCAGCGAGGCCAAGAAAACTCCTCACTTGTGTGACCGTTTTGGGCTGCGGCCAACTCTCAATAGCTTCAATCTTGGCTTTGTCAACTTCAATTCCCTGTGGAGTAACAACATAGCCAAGAAGAGATACTCGGTCGGTGCAAAAGGTGCACTTCCCAAGGTTACCAAACAAACGTGCATCACGTAGAGCAATAAAAACAGCACGTAAATGTCCCAAATGTTCTTCCAAAGATCTGCTATAAATCAATATGTCATCAAAGTAAACTACCACAAATCGTCCAATGAAAGCACGTAAAACTTCGTTCATTAATCTCATGAAAGTACTAGGTGCATTAGTTAACCCAAAAGGCATGACTAACCACTCATATAATCCAAACTTAGTTTTGAATGCTGTTTTCCATTCATCTCCCAATTTCATACGAATTTGATGGTATCCACTACGTAAATCAACTTTGGAGAATATTGTAGAGCCACTCAATTCATCAAGCATATCATCTAGCCTAGGAATAGGATGACGATAACGAATAGTAATATTATTAATGCCTCTACAATCAACACACATACGTGATGTACCATCCTTTTTTGGCACTAGAATAATAGGAACAGCACAAGGACTAAGGGATTCGCGTATATAACCTTTGTCGAGAAGCTCTTGTACTTGACGCATAATCTCCTTTGTCTCCTCTCGATTGGTACGGTATGGTGCACGGTTTGGCAGTGAAGCACCGGGAATTAAGTCAATTTGATGCTCAATCCCTCGAATAGGCGGTAATCCCGGTGGCACGTCTTGTGGAAAGTCGTCAGCGAACTCCTGCAAAATGTTAGTGACAGCAGGAGGCAAAGAGGAAGGCACGTCCTCGAATGAAAATAATGCCTCTTTGCACACAAAAGCATAGCAAACAGATTTGCTGAAATCTAGCTCATCAATATCAGATTTGGTGGCAAATAAACATGCACTTTTCAATTTAATTTCAGAAGCAACACTAGATGGTTTATTATTAGGCTTCATTTGTTGCTCAAATTCTTTTGCCACAATCTGATTTTCACTCACAATACAATTGTTACACCCACAGCCCCTGCTGCTATACATACTGGACCAATTACTAGAGCTCGTGCACGCCAACTAAATTACCAGGTACTTTCGTCTCTTGGTAATGATTCTAATGTTCATGAGAATATGATGCTGCCTAAATTGGATACATTTGTTTTGCTTACAAATGAAGGGCCTAGCTTGGAGAAGGATGAACATTGGAGCAAGAACAAGCATGGAGATGATGGCATGCGCAAGGGGAACAAGAACGGAGTTACAAGTGATGATTTCAGGACTTTGAAGCCACCATAATGGGTGCATGAAGCCTTGGACGAAATATACAAGATGCCACTTCATAAATGTCGTCCCGAGGCTATTTTAGGTGCTGCGTCACCTTATTATTGGGCCAGGCCCATGTAATTTCGAAATACATAAGTATAGGCTATTTTTAGAGTCCGTATGTGTGGGGAAACAAGAGATAGGGTTGATTTCGGACCCCTCCACCAAGGGCCACGAAATTCCCCCCTCTTCCTCCATATATACAGCCCTTAGGGCATCGTTTAGACTTTGGGTTTTGTTTAGATTAAAAGTTCGCCATAGCTGCAACTTCGCGTACTTCGTTTGTGTTCAACGACCAGACAAAGGCGTCACAGAACCCCACCTTGATCAATAAAGCTTTCATCTTATATTTGCAATATCCAGATTGCAATCTCAGTTTCTTGCTTGTTCTTCGTTTGCTCGCAGGAAACAGACCCTCGTGGTCAGGTTGATCGTGCTCCGGCGTGGTCAATAACCTCTCGGAGTTGGTTTAGCGATTGCTAAGGCGCGACGTCCTCGCACGTTCGTAGTCGGATCGTCAAAATCAATTTCCACCAAAGCGAAATCCATCATCTCATCCAAAGACGGGACACCTCCGCCTCTATCAATGCGCCTCCTGCAACAACAAAAGACGAACGGAGCTAGCTGGAATGCATAGCTTGTTAGCACGAAACACAAATCCATCGTTAACGACAAACTTGTTCCACATTCTTCCTTCTTTACAATTCTACATTACATCTTTAAAATCAGCATCATGCACATATTGATCTTTGATGGTCTCCAAACCAAATATTTTGAAGTCAAGTTGTGAAAGCATAGTATAGCGACGAGACAATGCATCAGCAATAACATTTTCTTTTCCCTTCTTGTGTTTAATGACATAAGGGAAAGTCTCAATGAATTCAACCCATTTAGCATGTCTACGATTCAGTTTAGCTTGACTTTTAATATGTTTCAAAGATTCATGATCAGAATGTATAACAAATTCTTTGGGCCATAAATAATGTTGCCATGTTTCTAAAGTCCGAACAAGAGCATATAATTCTTTATCATAAGTAGAATAATTCAGACTAGGCCCACTCAA
The DNA here is from genome assembly GCF_018294505.1 of Triticum aestivum. Classification (NCBI taxonomy): domain Eukaryota; kingdom Viridiplantae; phylum Streptophyta; class Magnoliopsida; order Poales; family Poaceae; genus Triticum; species Triticum aestivum. Next base: position 330,833,233 of record NC_057797.1, read on the forward strand.
TTTTTCAGAAAAGTATGCAACAGGTTTGCCATTTTGTAATAACACACCTCCTAATCCAATTCCACTAGCATCACATTCAAGCTCAAAAGTCTTATTAAAATCAGGAAGTTGGAGTAAAGGAGCATGTGTCAACTTATCTTTCAATACCGTGAAGGCTTCTTCCTGTGCGGTACCCCAAAGAAAAGGCACATCTTTCTTTGTAAGCTCATTGAGAGGTGCAGCAATGGTGCTGAAATCTCTCACAAAACGCCTATAGAATCCAGCGAGGCCAAGAAAACTCCTCACTTGTGTGACCGTTTTGGGCTGCGGCCAACTCTCAATAGCTTCAATCTTGGCTTTATCAACTTCAATTCCCTGTGGAGTAACAACATAGCCAAGAAAAGATACTCGGTCGGTGCAAAAGGTGCACTTCCCAAGGTTACCAAACAAACGTGCATCACGTAGAGCAATAAAAACAGCACGTAAATGTTCCAAATGTTCTTCCAAAGATCTGCTATAAAGCAATATGTCATCAAAGTAAACTACCACAAATCGTCCAATGAAAGCACGTAAAACTTCGTTCATTAATCTCATGAAAGTACTAGGTGCATTAGTTAACCCAAAAGGCATGACTAACCACTCATATAATCCAAACTTAGTTTTAAATGCTGTTTTCCATTCATCTCCCAATTTCATACGAATTTGATGGTAGCCACTACGCAAATCAACTTTGGAGAATATTGTAGAGCCACTCAATTCATCAAGCATATCATCTAGCCTAGGAATAGGATGACGATAACGAATAGTAATATTATTAATGCCTCTACAATCAACACACATACGTGATGTACCATCCTTTTTCGGCACTAGAATAATAGGAACAGCACAAGGACTAAGGGATTCGCGTATATAACCTTTGTCGAGAAGCTCTTGTACTTGACGCATAATCTCCTTCGTCTCCTCTGGATTGGTACGGTATGGTGCACGGTTTGGCAGTGAAGCACCGGGAATTAAGTCAATCTGATGCTCAATCCCTCGAATAGGCGGTAATCCCAGTGGCACGTCTTGTGGAAAGACGTCAGCGAACTCCTGCAAAATGTTAGTGACAGCAGGAGGCAAAGAGGAAGGCACGTCCTCGAAAAATAATGCCTCTTTGCACACAAAAGCATAGCAAACAGATTTGCTGAAATCTAGCTCATCAATATCAGATTTGGTGGCAAATAAACATGCACTTTTCAATTTAATTTCAGAAGCAACACTAGATGGTTTATTATTAGGCTTCATTTGTTGCTCAAATTCTTTTGCCACAATCTGATTTTCACTCTTATTCTTCTCCTGTTGTGCTTTATTAGCTCTATTAATATCATCTTTCAAAATGGAATCAGGAGTCATAGGAAGCAAAGTAATATTTTTATCCTTATGAACAAGAGTATAGTGATTGTTTCTACCATGGTGTACAGAATTTTTATCAAATTGCCATGGTCTACCAAGTAATAAGGAACATGCTTGCATAGGTACCACATCACAATCAACATAATCAGCATATGTAGAGATACTAAAATGCACACGAACAATACGTGTTACCTTAACCTTGCCGCTGTTGTTGAACCATTGGATGTAGTAAGGATGTGGATGTGGTCTTGTGGTGAGAGAAAGCTTCTCCACCATCTCCATGCTAGCCAAGTTGTTGCAGCTCCCTTCGTCTATGATGACACGCACAGAACGTTCCTTCACAACTCCCTTGGTATGGAACAAATTGTGCCTCTGATTTTGCTCAGCTTGTGTGACCTGCACACTCAAAACACGTTGAGCAACTAAACATTCATACCTGTCAGCGTCTTCAGGAGCCATGTATTGCGTCTCATGATCAGAATCATCTCCACCATGTTCTTCACGTGTAATAAGAGCCAAAGTCTCCTCATCATAGTCACTAGCGGACTCATATCCACCATCCGCGGTAGCAATCATCACACGCGGAGATTTGCATTCTCTCGCATAATGACCTCCTCCCTTACAACGACGACAAATAATATCACTTGTGTGCCCTGTTGATGCCATGGAAGAAGAAGAACGCTGTGCAGGCCCCGCAGGTGCGCTCTTGGCAGATAATGGTGGTTGTGCCTGTTTTCTTGTATCACGGCTGGAGGTGGCACCTGATGGAGGTGCTGGTGCAGTTGAAGTAGAAAATGCACGTGGTGTCCATGATGAAGGTCGTCCTGCAGAAAAGTTAGTTCGCCCCAATGCTTGTCGATCCTGCACTTCACGTTCAGCTTTACAAGCAAGATGGAATAAACGAGTGATATTAGTATACTCCTTATAGTCTAGAATGGTCTGAATCTCTCTATTTAATCCACCCAGAAAACGTGCAAGCATAGCTTCATTCTCCTCAACAATACCACATCTGATCATGCCAGTTTGTAATTCCTGATAATATTCTTCTACAGAATTTTTTCCTTGTCTTAAGCGCTGTAATTTTTGAAGCAATTCACGTTGATAATATGGTGGAACCCAACGCGTACGCATAGCAGTTTTCAAAGCGGCCCAAGTAGTTGGAATAGGATACAATCTACAATGTTCAGACCACCATACACATGCAAAACTAGTGAAAGCACAAACAGCAGCAGCAACTCGTCTCTCCTCAGGATATTGTAAACATGTAAATCGTTGTTCAGTTTCTAACTCCCAAGTAAGATATATATCAGGAACATATCTACCCTCAAATGACTGAACAGGTGCGTTAGGTACAGCGGGTGGTGGTGGTGGAAGACGCGCGAGCAATTCATTAAACTTGTTATCGAGCTTTGTTTCGAACGTCTTCTCAAGGCCAGTGATCTTCTCCATGGCCTCTTCAAAATTGTTCAGCACATCTTGCACCTGTTCAGTCATCATTTGCTGAAACTTATCATGAAGCTCCTTGTTCGATAAATTCTCCCAGTCAATCTCGTCGGCTTGTGATCCTGGCATGGTTAGCAGCAATAGAAACACACAAGAATATGATCCTACAGACTACGAACAAGTGGTGGTGGTGGGTGTCACAAATCCGTCAAGCAAATCTCAAATTCTTACCAGTTCTTACCCAGCAGCAGGCGGTGATCGGCAACCGTTGTAGTCAAAAACTCTCAAAGCTTGGATAGAGCGATTACCAGGGAGAGTCGAACACACGACGTAGATGTATGTGGAGCTGGGAAGGCTTATAGTATGGTAGCAAAAAGGGTCAGCAATAATCAATTCAGAGATGCAAAGTTGAATAAACGCTCAACGACGGTACTGTGCTGGTCCTAGGGTAGACTGTGCTAGAGACGCGAGCCTAGAACACTAACAAAATCACGGCGCGGCACGTAAACAAGGGAAAAGCACACTCTGGAATTATTTTTTTTGCGCTCTTTTTTTTTGCGCTCTTTTTTTTTGCGCTGCTTTTTTTTTTGCGAAAAATCACTATAATGGTGGTAGATGGCAGGGGCGATGATGATGGTGCGGCGACGGCGTGACAACTTGTGAACAGAACTCGAAACTCTAAAAGACTAGACGCTAAGACCAGCAACTGAACACGACGATGCAACCGCAAATTCAACAAAGCAAATACAGAAAAGATTATGCAAGGCTCAGATTGGTTCGGATGGGATGAACTAACCCTAATTTTTTTTGGCTTTTTCGTGGACTATAGGTATGAAGAACAGACTCGATCTAAACTACGAAAAACTGTAAAATCTCACCGAGCAACCTGGAAATCTGATACCACTTGATAGAGGCAAAGGTGTCCCGTCTTTCGATGAGATGATGGATATCGCTTTGGTGGAAGTCGACTTTGACGATCCGACTACGAACGTGCGAGGACGTCGCGCCTTAGCAATCACTAAACCAACTCCGAGAGGTTATTGACCACGCCGGAGCACGATCAACCTGACCACGAGGGTCTGTTTCCTGCGAGCAAACGAAGAACAAGCAAGAAACTAAGATTGCAATCTGGATATTGCGAATATAAGATGAAAGCTTTATTGATCAAGGTGGGGTTCTGTGACGCCTTTGTCTGGTCGTTGAACACAAACGAAGTACGCGAAGTTGCAGCTATGGCGAACTTGTAATCTAAACAAAACCCAAAGTCTAAACGATGCCCTAAGGGCTGTATATATGGAGGAAGAGGGGGGGAATTTCGTGGCCCTTGGTGGAGGGGTCCGAAATCAACTCTATCTCTTGTTTCCCCACACATACGGACTCTAAAAATAGCCTATACTTATGTATTTCGAAATTACATGGGCCTGGCCCAATAATAAGGTGACGCAGCACCTAAAATAGCCTCGGGACGAAATTTATGAAGTGGCATCTTGTATATTTCGTCCAAGGCTTCATGCACCCATTATGGTGGCTTAAAAGTCCTGAAATCATCACTTGTAACTCCGTTCTTGTTCCCCTTGCGCATGCCATCATCTCCATGCTTGTTCTTGCTCCAATGTTCATCCTTCTCCAAGCTAGGCCCTTCATTTGTAAGCAAAACAAATGTATCCAATTTAGGCAGCATCATATTCTCATGAACATTAGAATCATTACCAAGAAACGAAAGTACCTGGTAATTTAGTTGGCGTGCACGAGCTCTAGTAATTGGTCCAGTATGTATAGCAGCAGGGGCTGTGGGTGTAACAATTGTATTGATGTCCTCATCAAAAACATTGAGCGTATGAATGCTAAATATAAACTTGCTGGAGATAAGGGTAGAAAACATGTTGTGTTTGCACCTGGAGATCTTGTTTGGTTACATTTGCGTAAGGATAGATTTCCTGATTTGCGCAAATCAAAGTTAATGCCACGTGCTGATGGTCCCTTTAAGGTGTTAGAGAAAATAAATGATAATGCATATAAACTTGAGCTGCCTGCAGATTTTGGGGTTAGTCCCACTTTTAACATTGCAGATTTGAAGCCTTATTTGGGTGAGGAAGATGAACTTCCGTCGAGGACGACTTCATTTCAAGAAGGGGAGGATGATGAGGACATCAATACAATTGTTACACCCACAGCCCCTGCTGCTATACATACTGGACCAATTACTAGAGCTCGTGCACGCCAACTAAACTACCAGGTACTTTCGTTTCTTGGTAATGATTCTAATGTTCCTGAGAATATGATGCTGCCTAAATTGGATACATTTGTTTTGCTTACAAATGAAGGGCCTAGCTTGGAGAAGGATGAACATTGGAGCAAGAACAAGAACGGAGTTACAAGTGATGATTTCAGGACTTTGAAGCCACCATAATGGGTGCATGAAGCCTTGGACGAAATATACAAGATGCCACTTCATAAATTTCGTTCCGAGGCTATTTTAGGTGCTGCGTCACCTTATTATTGGGCCAGGCCCATGTAATTTCGAAATACATAAGTATAGGCTATTTTTAGAGTCCGTATGTGTGGGGAAACAAGAGATAGGGTTGATTTCGGACCCCTCCACCAAGGGCCACGAAATTCCCCCCCTCTTCCTCCATATATACAGCCCTTAGGGCATCGTTTAGACTTTGGGTTTTGTTTAGATTAAAAGTTCGCCATAGCTGCAACTTCGCGTACTTCGTTTGTGTTCAACGACCAGACAAAGGCGTCACAGAACCCCATCTTGATCAATAAAGCTTTCATCTTATATTCGCAATATCCAGATTGCAATCTTAGTTTCTTGCTTGTTCTTCGTTTGCTCGCAGGAAACAGACCCTCGTGGTCAGGTTGATCGTGCTCCGGCGTGGTCAATAACCTCTCGGAGTTGGTTTAGCGATTGCTAAGGCGCGACGTCCTCGCACGTTCGTAGTCGGGTCGTCAAAGTCGACTTCCACCAAAGCGATATCCATCATCTCATCGAAAGATCGGGACCCTCGCCTCTATCATTATTCGTCTCCTGTTTTGCTTTATTAGCTCTATTAATATCATCCTTCAAAATGGAATCAGGAGTCATAGGAAGCAAAGTAATATTTTTATCCTTATGAACAAGAGTATATTGATTGTTTCTACCATGGTGTACAGAATTTTTATCAAATTGCCATGGTCTACCAAGTAATAAGGAACATGCTTGCATAGGTACCACATCACAATCAACATAATCAGCATATGTAGAGATACTAAAATGCACACGAACAGTACGTGTTACCTTAACCTTGCCGCTGTTGTTGAACCATTGGATGTAGTAAGGATGTGGATGTGGTCTTGTGGTGAGAGAAAGCTTCTCCACCATCTCCATGCTAGCCAAGTTGTTGCAGCTCCCTCCGTCTATGATGACGCGCACAGAACGTTCCTTCACAACTCCCTTGGTATGGAACAAATTGTGCCTCTGATTTTGCTCAGCTTGTGTGACCTGCACACTCAAAACACGTTGAGCAACTAAACATTCATACCTGTCAGCGTCTTCAAGAGCCATGTATTGCGTCTCATGATCAGAATCATCTCCACCATGTTCTTCACGTGTAATAAGAGCCAAAGTCTCCTCATCATAGTTACTAGCGGTGATAGAGGCAAAGGTGTCCCGTCTTTCGATGAGATGGTGGATTTCGCTTTGGTGGAAGTCGACTTTGACGATCCGACTACGAACGTGCGAGGACGTCGCGCCTTAGCAATCGCTAAACCAACTCCGAGAGGTTATTGACCACGCCGGAGCACGATCAACCTGACCACGAGGGTCTGTTTCCTGCGAGCAAACGAAGAACAAGCAAGAAACTAAGATTGCAATCTGGATATTGCGAATATAAGATGAAAGCTTTATTGATCAAGGTGGGGTTCTGTGACGCCTTTGTCTGGTCGTTGAACACAAACGAAGTACGCGAAGTTGCAGCTATGGCGAACTTTTAATCTAAACAAAACCCAAAGTCTAAACGATGCCCTAAGGGCTGTATATATGGGGGAAGAGGGGGGAATTTCGTGGCCCTTGGTGGAGGGATCCGAAATCAACCCTATCTCTTGTTTCCCCACACATACGGACTCTAAAAATAGCCTATACTTATGTATTTCGAAATTACATGGGCCTGGCCCAATAATAAGGTGACGCAGCACCTAAAATAGCCTCGGGACGAAATTTATGAAGTGGCATCTTGTATATTTCGTCCAAGGCTTCATGCACCCATTATGGTGGCTTCAAAGTCCTGAAATCATCACTTGTAACTCCGTTCTTGTTCCCCTTGCGCATGCCATCATCTCCATGCTTGTTCTTGCTCCAATGTTCATCCTTCTCCAAGCTAGGCCCTTCATTTGTAAGCAAAACAAATGTATCCAATTTAGGCAGCATCATATTCTCATGAATATTAGAATCATTACCAAGAAACGAAAGTACCTGGTAATTTAGTTGGCGTGCACGAGCTCTAGTAATTGGTCCAGTATGTATAGCAGCAGGGGCTGTGGGTGTAACAATTGTATTGATGTCCTCATCAGACTTTGGCTCTTATTACACGTGAAGAACATGGTGGAGATGATTCTGATCATGAGACGCAATACATGGCTCCTGAAGACGCTGACAGGTATGAATGTTTAGTTGCTCAACGTGTTTTGAGTGTGCAGATCACACAAGCTGAGCAAAATCAGAGGCACAATTTGTTCCATACCAAGGGAGTTGTGAAGGAACGTTCTGTGCGCGTCATCATAGACGGAGGGAGCTGCAACAACTTGGCTAGCATGGAGATGGTGGAGAAGCTTTCTCTCACCACAAGACCACATCCACATCCTTACTACATCCAATGGTTCAACAACAGCGGCAAGGTTAAGGTAACACGTACTGTTCGTGTGCATTTTAGTATCTCTACATATGCTGATTATGTTGATTGTGATGTGGTACCTATGCAAGCATGTTCCTTATTACTTGGTAGTCCATGGCAATTTGATAAAAATTCTGTACACCATGGTAGAAACAATCACTATACTCTTGTTCATAAGGATAAAAATATTACTTTGCTTCCTATGACCCCTGATTCCATTTTGAAAGATGATATTAATAGAGCTAATAAAGCACAACAGGAGAAGAATAAGAGTGAAAATCAGATTGTGGCAAAAGAATTTGAGCAACAAATGAAGCCTAATAATAAACCATCTAGTGTTGCTTCTGAAATTAAATTGAAAAGTGCATGTTTATTTGCCACCAAATCTGATATTGATGAGCTAGATTTCAGCAAATCTGTTTGCTATGCTTTTGTGTGCAAAGAGGCATTATTTTCATTCGAGGACGTGCCTTCCTCTTTGCCTCCTGCTGTCACTAACATTTTGCAGGAGTTCGCTGACGTTTTTCCACAAGACGTGCCACCGGGATTACCGCCTATTCGAGGGATTGAGCATCAGATTGACTTAATTCCCGGTGCTTCACTGCCAAACCGTGCACCATATCGTACCAATCCAGAGGAGACGAAGGAGATTATGCGTCAAGTACAAGAGCTTCTCGACAAAGGTTATATACGCGAATCCCTTAGTCCTTGTGCTGTTCCTATTATTCTAGTGCCGAAAAAGGATGGTACATCACGTATGTGTGTTGATTGTAGAGGCATTAATAATATTACTATTCGTTATCGTCATCCTATTCCTAGGTTAGATGATATGCTTGATGAATTGAGTGGCTCTACAATATTCTCCAAAGTTGATTTGCGTAGTGGATACCATCAAATTCGTATGAAATTGGGAGATGAATGGAAAACAGCATTCAAAACTAAGTTTGGATTATATGAGTGGTTAGTCATGCCTTTTGGGTTAACTAATGCACCTAGTACTTTCATGAGATTAATGAATGAAGTTTTACGTGCTTTCATTGGACGATTTGTGGTAGTTTTGATAGAGGCAAAGGTGTCCCGTCTTTCGATGAGATGGTGGATTTCGCTTTGGTGGAAGTCGACTTTGACGATCCGACTACGAGCGTGCGAGGACGTCGCGCCTTAGCAATCGCTAAACCAACTCCGAGAGGTTATTGACCACGCCGGAGCACGATCAACCTGACCACGAGGGTCTGTTTCCTGCGAGCAAACGAAGAACAAGCAAGAAACTAAGATTGCAATCTGGATATTGCGAATATAAGATGAAAGCTTTATTGATCAAGGTGGGGTTCTGTGACGCCTTTGTCTGGTCGTTGAACACAAACGAAGTACGCGAAGTTGCAGCTATGGCGAACTTTTAATCTAAACAAAACCCAAAGTCTAAACGATGCCCTAAGGGCTGTATATATGGAGGAAAAGGGGGGAATTTCGTGGCCCTTGGTGGAGGGGTCCGAAATCAACCCTATCTCTTGTTTCCCCACACATACGGACTCTAAAAATAGCCTATACTTATGTATTTCGAAATTACATGGGCCTGGCCCAATAATAAGGTGACGCAGCACCTAAAATAGCCTCGGGACGAAATTTAGGAAGTGGCATCTTGTATATTTCGTCCAAGGCTTCATGCACCCATTATGGTGGCTTCAAAGTCCTGAAATCATCACTTGTAACTCCGTTCTTGTTCCCCTTGCGCACGCCATCATCTCCATGCTTGTTCTTGCTCCAATGTTCATCCTTCTCCAAGCTAGGCCCTTCATTTGTAAGCAAAACAAATGTATCCAATTTAGGAAGCATCATATTCTCATGAACATTAGAATCATTACCAAGAAACGAAAGTACCTGGTAATTTAGTTGGCGTGCACGAGCTCTAGTAATTGGTCCAGTATGTATAGCAGCAGGGGCTGTGGGTGTAACAATTGTATTGATGTCCTCATCACCTGGCCCAATAAAAAGGTGACGCAGCACCTATAATAGCCTCTGGACGAAATTTATGAAGTGACATCTTGTATATTTCGTCCAAGGTTTCATGCACTCGTTATGGTGGCTTCAAAGACCTGAAATCATCACTTGTAACTCTGTTCTTGTTCCCCTTGCGCATGCCATCATCTCCATGCTTGTTCTTGCTCCAATGTTCATCCTTCTCCAAGCTAGGCCCTTCATTTGTAAGCAAAACAAATGTATCCAATTTAGGCAGCATCATATTCTCATGAACATTAGAATCATTACCAAGAAACGAAAGTACCTGGTAATTTAGTTGGCGTGCGTGAGCTCTAGTAATTGGTCCAGTATGTATAGCAGCAGGGGCTGTGGGTGTAACAATGGTATTGATGTCCTCATCATCCTCCCCTT